>NC_045428.1:370542511-370844261 GCF_902635505.1 Sarcophilus harrisii
GAATGAAGAAGGAAAGGAAGGAGAAAAGAAAGGTATCACATAAGAAAAGTCAAGTAAATGAAATTCTCATGTTGGCCACTTCCAGAAATGCATTTCTTAATCTGCATATTAGTTACCATCATTTTTCTTCTTCATATCTTTAAAGACCATAGTCTTTGATGATTCAAAAGTACACATTACTAATATTTGTAATCTTTTGCTTCACAAAACAATTGGTGATCATTAAAAAAAATTTTTTTCCCCAAAGGCTATAAAGTTGTCTCTGTTTCTTCTTTTCACTTCTGGACCCAAGTTTTCAGGATCTGTCCAAAATGTATATCTCACACTTATATGTATATAAACAGACAGATAGATAGGTGGATAGATGGGTGGATGTGTTTATATGCATACATATGTGTATTTTGTCCATTCAAATATACATTTTAGTCTAAACAATAATCTAGATAATAGATATTTTTCATTCATTTTGATTTTCTGGGATGACTAATTGGTGCAAATTCATCTTGAGCTGTTGACAAATCATGTGATCTCTCAACCTCAGCTTTTTCATCTGTGAAAGGAAAATGTCACAGTAAATACTTTTAAGTCCTATTCAAAGCTCTACAATTAATATAATTAGTAATAATATTAATATAGTTAATAAAATAATATAACCCTGTTGTAAAAGGATGTTAACAATAAGATAAAGATTTAAAAGACTTTGTAAAAAGAGGGCTAAGAAAGTGACTCCTAAGTATATTCACATAATCCTAGGTTGTATAAGAGCTAGCTACCTGCAGCAAGAGCACATCTAGAGATGCAGCAAGTTTTAACCATAAGTTTGTCTGTCTCGTAGGCTTTTTTTGTCGACCACAATTCCCGTACCACCACCTTCATTGACCCTCGGCTCCCACTTCAGAGCAGCAGACCAACAAGCGCTTTGGTACATCGGCAACATCTGACCAGACAGCGCAGTCATAGTGCTGGTGAAGTGAGTCACAAAGTGTTCTTGGGGACTTTCCTGGTTGCTGATGAAAACTGATTAGTTTGTGGCTGCACTTAGGTTGAGCTGGCCTAAAAAAAACTTTCCTTTTTTTTTTTTAGTTTGATGTAAGGTATTTTAATAAAAATTAAGGTTTAAAATATCAACAGTTCTCTGAAAACACAGAAATATAGTAAAAGATTTTTGTTTTTTATTTAAAAAAATGATCTTATTCAGAGAAGATGGGCATGGGGATGGGGAGGGCCACCAATTTTTTTTACAGCCTTATGCGTAGATGGCTTCATAATTATTTGTTGTATATAATCACCGTGGTTAATAAGAAAGTACACATTCAAGTCAAGTCAATACAGATTTCTTGTTGAGCACTTCCTAGGTGCCAGGCAATGTGCTAAGTACTGGGGATATAAAGAATGGCAAAAACTGTCTCTGTCCTCAAGAAACTCACAATCCAGTGGGGGAAAAAAGAATATGTAAACAACTTTGTACAAAACAACTACAGAGAAGATAAATTGGAGATAATTTCTCCAATTTCTACCATTAAGTAACCAGAAAAGATTATTTGCAAATTTTAAATTTCATAATTTGGAAATTAACTTAAACATAAGTAAGAATTCCTTGGTAAAGGGGTGCTGGAATAAAAGTTTGGAATTTCCTTCACTGATGGTCTTTAATACTGAAACATGCATCTCTAGGGAGGGATCTCCGATGTGCCATCATGCTTGTTGGAGATAAGGAAATGGGTTCTTAGGGTTATAGATTTAAATGCCAGAGAGGATCTCAGGAGGTAGTTAAGGAGTTGGGCTGGCTGGTTTCTTCCAGCCCTAAATCTTTGGCATATTGATCCTAAAAGGTTTGGCTGTCATATTAGTGTTTTCTTTGGATTCTTAATGCAGTGGCATATTGTAACCACTTGAGGGCACTCAAATTTCCTAATTACAAGTCACAAACAGCTTCACTTCATTACTTAGAACAGTGAGCAAAGGGAGTGTTCAGGTATATAGGTCATTTGTCTTTCCACCAACAACTTAAATGTCTTTATTGTTTGGGCCTTGTATACATTATATGAAATGTGCTTGGTATTTATATACTTAACAAATAGCACTTAACAAATGCTTTTATATTTATTAATTCAATGAATAATTCAAAACCTTTCCCTAACGCATTAGTAGACAACAGCCAAATTTGATATTCTTTATATCTTTTCAACATTAGCATGATATGCTTTGGATTCTGGACTGGTGAAATTTCATGACTGTATTTGATTCATTTGAGTTTAACTCTTTTGTAATTCCTTTTCTCAAAGAGTAGTCCAGTTCTGATTGGCTTTCTGTGTTTACTAATTGTGTATGTATGTCTCTGTGTGTGTGTGTATTTCTGGAAAGATATTTATGTGAAGCTCATATAAAATTTATAGTGATGCTTGACATTCTGAGTATTTATAGCTCAAGAGCAACTTGTAAATCTTTACCCTAGTTATCCTGTAAATTAGTAATGCTATGTTGCAGGATACTGGCACAGTCCATTCTACAAACACAAACAAATCTCTTACCTTTGGACCTGGTACTTTAAAAACAGGTAATATATTTCTACTATGGCTGATGCCACATTATTCTTCAGCAAACTCACCTTATTTTTCAGTTTTCATTAAGCAAATAATTCTAAGAATTATTCAAAAGTGCCCATTTTCAGGGAAGCCACAAATAAAAATGATAACAGTTCCTTAAGTCTCTTTTATCAATTTTTTCTTAGAATCTAAATTATTGTGATAGCCTAATGGACCCAATTTCAGGAAGAAATGCCAAAATAAACACTATCATTGTCTGAAGATTGTTTTTATGTGAGACAAAGATATACGGTTATAGCAGAACTCACCCCACCTAATATTCAGTTATCTTCTACAATATTGTTAAACCTTTACAGGAAATTCCTACTGTCTAGTCAGTGGTAGAAGGTATATCCTGTATTATAGCCTATGTCAACTTGCCTATTCACTGTCTAATTTCAAGAAATGAGGAATTGGGGACAGGTCTCATTTCTAGTTCTAAGAATGGTGACACATAACGCCCTACTTGCAGAAAAAAAAACTTACATCTTTGGTATCTTTAAATAGTACCTTCATCCTGGTAAATAAAAACCATGGGTATTGATTGATCTCACAAAGGCAGTGGCTGACCTCATTGTACAAACCCAAGAATTTACATAATTCGTCAATGTGAGAAAAGACGCATGAGCCTTTCCGGCTGCATGACTACCTTTGAAATTTAGAATATCCAAAATATTAAATGATATAATACATTAAAATTGATATGTCTTTGAATGAATAGAAGTGAGGATATATTACTAAATATTAATATATAAATATGATATATGCAATCATCTTCTGATATCTTACCTCTTATAATTTGTGTTCTATGACATTTTGATAGAAGAGTGTATATGTGTTTATAAAGATGAAAAAAATCATAAAATATTAAGTTTCTCTAAAATATCAGATCCTCAAAACAAAATTGTTTTACATGTGTTTGCATATCTGGTTCAAGAACCTGTGTCTACAGTATGTAATAAATTAATTCAATTTAATACAATTTAATTAAATCCATTTGCTTGCTGCTGCTACCAATTATCTTATGTGGTATTTTCCAAAGGGAAATAGCAGAAAAATAGGCATTAGGAAGCTAGTTAAAGGCTCCTGATCAATTCCTTTATTTAAATTTATAAAAAGAAGGAGGGAGGTTTGGTTTAAAAATCGACATTTGGTCATTGCCCTAACTTGGCTCCCAAATCGACCCTTTTCTTGTTCAGGATTCATTTCTACAAATGTATAAGCTATTTCCTAATAACACACTCTCAAGGTACGCTTTAGATGAGGACTCTAGTTCTTTGGCAGGATGTGACTATGTTTTTGTTTACAGGTAGGAGAGGACTCTCGACATTCAGGGCCACCAGTTCTTCCTAGGCCATCCAGCACCTTCAATACAGTCAGTAGGTCACAGTACCAGGATATGGTTCCAGTAGGTATGTGATCATTAGCTATTTGAGTCTTCAGATAAGGAAATTTTCATTTAATTTTACATATCAATGTGCAGTATATGTGTGTATCTATGCTGTTTGTTGCTATGGGTGTGGGGTCTGGATGACTCAATTGACATTCCTTGCTGGGGAATTTTGACCTTTGAGTACAGTACAAGATTGAAGTGATTTGAAAACTGCCAGCACATCACAATTATATCATATTAAAAAGCATTGTCAGATATGTTTTTGCACTTTGAAGTTCTATTTGTATTTTTCTCAAGAAACTTTAACAGTTTTAATTCATATTTGAATTTTAAAAGCATTGCATTGTTTAAAAAAACAGAAAAATTATGGCAAACTTTTATATTTCTTAGTATTTTCTGAATATAAGTATCTGATTACTGAAAAGTAGAGAAACTGACTTACTATAAGATACATGAAATCTGGTCATTATAGATTCATTGAAATAAATATGCCCCAGACTGTAAGGTCTAAGACTAAGGATATGTGACTTTACTGTGGTGTAATTAATTAAATGGAAAATACATTTGCAAAGACTTTTGAGAAAAGTGGCACTTCACTCCTGTTGCTCACTCAAGCAAAATAGAAATATTTCACCTTGTACTGGAAAAAAAAAAGTAGAGAAGGATCATGGAATAGTGGAAAGAATGTTAGTCAAGAGACCTGGGTTTTGTCTTTCTATTGTCCTTAAGTTTCATTATATCACATAATCTGTTTCTACAGTTACCTCACTTATAAAATATGAGATAATCTCTAAAGTTCCTTCTAATTTTAAAATTCTGTGATCCCATAATTCCATTGCCAAATGATAATAGGAACTTTCTTTTGTGTGAAACATTAAAAGATTTATAATATTTTTAGATATTAAAATTTTGTTTAATTAAAAGATATTCTCTCAATAATTATGTTGACTGAAATAAAAATGTAAGCAGAGAAAAACTTGGGAAATAGTTGAAAATTTTTCAACTTTTGTTTTTAATTATCTAATATATTCTTGATTCCTTTAAACTTTTCTAGATTGTAAATGCAGTATTCTTTTTTCTTTTTAGTTCATCTTTTGTCTGCTTCCTAGCACTATCAGGAATAAGTATGACTGTTAAATTTTTTTGTTTTGTTTTGTTTTGCTGAGGCAATTTAGGGTTAAATGACTTGCCCAGGGTCACACAGCTAGGAAGTATTAAGTGTTGGAGGCTACATTTGAATTCAGGTCCTCCTGACTTCAAGGCTGCCACTCTATCCACTGTGCCCTATAGTTTCCCCCTAAATTTTTATTTGTCTGATGAATGCATGTTTGGAAAAAGATGAAGAAAGCAAGGATACAAAATTCCTTAAACTTCTAGATGAAGTCATCTACATGAAGTAGAAGAAGAAGGAGAAGTTGGAGGAGTAGAAGGAAAAGGAGGAGGAGGAAGAAGGAAAAGGAAGAACAAGAAAAGGAAAAGGAAGGAGGAGAAAAAGGAAGAAAGAGGAAGAGGAGGAGAAGGAAGAAAGAGGAGGAAAAGAAGGAAGGGGGAGGAGGAGGAAAAGAAAGAAGGAGGAAGAAGAGGAGGAAAGGGAGGAGGAGGAGAAGAAAGAAGAAGAATTCAACAACAACATGATGATAATGAGACCATTTGATCCAACCCATACATGAAACAGAATCTTCAATATACTGATAACTGGTCAATCATTTATTTTTTGCTTGAATATCACTAGTGAATAACATTAGAGTCTGGGGAGGAAAGATGAATGTGATATGTAACCTCTGAAGACAATGCATTCAATTTTTTATAATACCTTTAATTATTAAGTTCTTCCCTACTTCCTGACTATAATTACCTTTTTGGAACTTCAATTCTTCAGTCCTATTTTAGCTCTCTGGAACTAAATGAAACAAATCTATTTTTATTGATTTTTTTCTTTAAACCAGGCATTAGTCAGTAATTTTGACCTCCATAGAAGCTTCTGTGTGTGTATGTTAAAATCTGTTCTTGTTTAATATTTTTAAATTTTACTTATTATCTATAAGTTCACTCCTTAAATTTTTCAAGTCTTAGAATGTAATTTCTTCTCTATGTTCATGTCTAGGTCAAAGAAATATAATGAAACTCTCAATATTACCCAAACAAATTTATAGCTTTAATGTGGTGCCACTAAATGGAAAACTTCATAAAATTAAATAAAGTCAAATTGTCAAAAATATCTAAATGAATTAATTGTAAGGGGAAAAATAAAGAAGTACTAGCCTGCCAGATGTTTAATTATATTGTTAAATAGCAATAAATAAAACTGTCTAGTAATAAGGAATGAATAATAGGAAAAAAAACAGTTGAGTTGAGGCCATAATCCTGAAGCAAACTTAGGGACATATGATGTGGATAGATTTAACATAATGAAACATTGGAGGAAGAATTAATTATTAATTAACAACTTGGGATTATAATATAATAAAAATATAAGATTATATCTGAATCTCACATAATATATCACAATAAATTTTATTTTTTTCAGAAAGAAATCTCTTATTTATTATTATTATTATTATTATAGTTTTTTATTTACAAGACATATGCATGGGTAATTTTTCAGCATTGACCCTTGCAAAATCCTCTGTTCCAACTTTTCTCCTCCTTCCCCCCCATTCCCTTCCTTCAATGGCAGGTAGACCAATACATCACAATAAATTTTAAATGCCTAAATGATCCATTGATATTATCCCATAGTCACTGGTTGCTTTGGTTGCAATAGAACATTTTAATCAAAACAAACAAAAGAAAATGAATAAAAATGATTCTAATTCATGGATTTTCTATTTCTTGCTGCAGATATTATTAGCCAGTATCAACTAAACATACATGTATGAATTCTAAAATTGAAGTTATTGTTACTAAGTGGGAGAGTGAAGTTATATCTTTCTCCACAGTTGTGTTGAAAAAGATCCATCTGTCACTGCCTTTTATATATTTGTTGTAAGAATGACTTGTCTCAAGTTATCAAACTGTGCATACCCTTTGATCCAGCAGTGTTACTACTGGGATTATATCCCAAAGAGATTATAAAGAAGGGAAAGGGACCTGTATGTGCACGAATGTTTGTGGCAGCCTTTTGTAGTGGCTAGAAACTGGAAACTGAATGGATGTCCATCAGTTGGAGAATGGCTGAATAAATTGTGGTATATGAAAATTATGGAATATTACTGTTCTGTAAGAAATGACCAACAGGATGATTTCAGAAAGGCCTGGAGAGACTTACACGAACTGATGCTGAGTGAAATGAGCAGGACCAGGAGATCATTATATACTTCAACAACAATACTAGATGATGACCAGTTCTGATGGATCAGGCCATCCTCAGCAACAAGATCAACCAAATCATTTCTAATGGAGCAGTAATGAACTGAACTAGCTATGCCCAGAAAAAGAACTCTGGGAGATGACTAAAAACCATTACAGTGAATTCCCAATCCCTATATTTATGCACACTTGCATTTTTGATTTCCTTCACAAGCTAATTGTACAATATTTCAGAGTCTGATTCTTTTTGTACAGCAAAATAACGTTTTGGTCATGTATACTTATTGTGTATCTAATTTATATTTTAATATATTTAACATCTACTGGTCATCCTGCCATCTAGGGGAGGGGGTGGGGGGGTAAGAGGTAAAAAATTGGAACAAGAGGTTTGGCAATTGTTAATGCTGTAAAGTTACCCATGTATATATCCTGTAAATAAAAGGCTATTAAATAAAAAAAAAAATAAAATTAAAAAAAAAACCAGCAAATTTGAGCGGAAAAAAAAAAAAAAAGAATGACTTGTCTCCTTCCTGGTGTTCATCATTCTTACAGAACTTACTCTTACCTATTCATAATTGTGGCTCTGCCATTTGTCCCATAACATTTCATCCCAGAAGAACCTTTCTATTTTCTTGTGTTGCATGCTGGTTTAACATTTGTATTCTTAACCTTCCAAGAGTTAATAGCTGTAGTTTATTTTCTTTATATTCCCTGTGTTGTAGTCTTCCTAACATTTTAATGCAAATTTCTTTGTAATTGCCATTATTTGGCTGTCATCTGTTGTCTGTTGGAAATTGTCTGATAGGATATGCAAAATGTCAGCATCATTCTTGTCTTGCTACTTGATGATAACTATGATGCCATTAGCTGTTTCTGGTAAAAATGCTCAGTGAGGCCAGATTTGATTCATGGTACTAGATTAACCATAAAGTAATTGCTGCTGTTGTTTATTCATTTTAATTGTGCTTGTCTCTTCATGATTCCATTTGGGCTTTTCTTGGCAAAGATAGTGGAATAGTTTGTCTTTCCTTCTCCGGTTCATTTTGCAGATGAGAAATGTAGGCAAACAGAGCTAAATGATTTATTTGCCCAGAGTCACACAGCTAGTAAGTGTCTGAGGGCAGATTTGAACTCAGGAAGATGAGTCTTCCTGATTCCAAGCCCAGTGCTGTGTCCACTCCACCACTTACTCCCGAGTCATAAAGTAAATTAGATATTAATTAAAATCATAATACTAATACTAACTTAAAACATATCCAAAATATCTAATTATCTTTTTAAATTTTGTGGGGGTCTTTTATTATTAACATAAATTCCCAATTGTTCTTAAAATTATTCTCCTTTTCCATTAACACAGCCTACAATGACAAGATTGTTGCATTTCTGCGTCAGCCCAATATCTTTGAAATTCTACAGGAGCGGCAACCTGATCTTACCAGGAACCACTCACTCAGGTAACCATGATGCTGTTGGTTTTATTATTCTATTTTTGGGAAGCAAAAATCTCACTTTTCATTAACACTAACAAATACTGGCACTGATCATTCATTCTTTCTTTTTGGTACATTAGGATACCTTATAGAGTGGGAGATATTGAAGATCAAGGGCTTGTCAATCTTTTATTTAACTTCAACTTCTTTTGTGTGATAGCTTAGTCAAGGAACATCCCAATAATTTGGAACTCTCACAGATAGAAGCGTTTTTTTTTTCTTTTTGCATTAACTTCTAATTGAATTTCAATATTTTATTCAACTATAAATTTTTTGACAAGATTATTCTGAAAAGTGATTGATTTATGGACTTCCCTAGACTGCCAAAGGGGTCCAAAAATACAAAAAAAAAAAAAAGTTTAGAACCCTTGATCTAATTGAATAAAGTGAGATTTAATATAAACTAACAGCAACTACATCTTAAATTTGTAGAAGCGTTCTTAAAATGAGAAAAGAGTAAGTTATGTTTGCAGCCCTGAGGTCATCCTAGTTTTCCAAACCAAGTAGAAGAAATGAGACAAAAATCCTTCTGTTTTGAGAATTGACTGAGAACCCAAAAGTGTATGAAATTGAGTAAAATTGGGTTTTCCAAAGTCTTATGGTGGACATTCTCATTTTATTATAACAATAATGCATTATATTCCCATTATAATATGACGCATTTCATAAATTGAGATTGAAATCACATATTTTGAGAGAAGGAAGGGTCAAGTACAATGAAATCCTCAAGAAATATCATTGTTATTTTTGTTCCATAAAATAAACATTTATGTTGTAAAAACACATTCTACATAGTTCTGTTCTAGTTCTTCATTATTATACCAACTATAGCCCAGAGTTCAGTGCAATGTGATTCTATATTATGCAAGAGGATTTTGTAACCAAAAGCATAGAATGTAACAACTCAATGTCATAACTAGAAATTTGAGACTCCAGAGCAGAAATTTTAAAGCTGTCATTTTTGTGCTAAGCCCTCCAAAATGTATTGCTTTGGCAATAAAGATACCTCTAGTGAGCTGAATATGTCTTATAATTTCCCCCATATTAATAATTAGATTTCCACAATATAAATAATTCATCTTCATCAAGTCAGGGTATCCACCCACAAATTTGAAGAGTACAGTAGTTAAAAGTAGTGTTTTGTAGTCTTTGGATCTTTGATAGTTCCCAATTACTTCAGATGTTTCAGGGTCTGTGTAATTGTTATGAAAGAGAAGGAGGAAGAGAAGTCTAACATTTCAGTTTAGTATTGTTTCATCTATAATACAGTCTGTAGCATAGACCCAGAAGATGGTTTTCTCATGAGGCTTCAATGTAATTTTTTGCTGAATGAAAGCAATGAGTTGTCAGATTCTGAACTGTTATTGTGCACATTCATAACTTAGATACATTATAAAATGGAAAAATTATATGCTGTCATGAGAAATGGAAGGAAATGAGATCAACAGATCAGTTAGATGATATTGTTCCTCTTAGTCAGGGTGTATGTCATAGTTTTCTCTCTTATAAAATGGGCAGTTTGGGGTAGTAAAATATTTAGCTTATCATTACAAAGGGGAAGTTTATATATCTGAAAGAACATTCTGTCCCATGTAGTTCTAAATTGCATTGCAAAAACAATTTCCAGATGGATAGGGTGACTTGTAGTGTTTGTCACTAATTTTTGACACTTTTCATAATAGATTTAATTACATAGAACAGATCATTTTTTTAAAAAAGCAATCTGGAGATGAAAGTCATCTATAATCCATTCTGTTACATCTAAAGTAATAGTTTCCAACCTCATGATATGTCATTTATAATCAATATTATACATTATATGGAATTTCCCCCATTTATTTCCATGATTTCCATTTCAGAAATCTGTTAATTAGAACAGGTAATTTTTTTCTTTTTAAACCATTGCATCTTACTTTTGATTATTACAATTATAGAAAATCTATTCATTACCTTAATTTATTTGATTTGTTTATAGGTCTTTTCCTTTCCTACCAGAATCTACAATTATATTTATAGATGTATATGTACATGTATTTATATATATGTCTTTATATATAGACATATATACACACATACATAATAAACATATGTTTATGTTATCCATAACACATCATAAAACACTGATTAACTTTTAATTTCACTGATGTGTCTAGTCCTTCAATTACTAAAGATGGTAATCCATCTATTTCTTTTCCTCCTGTGTAAGACTTTTCTGTGTCATTGCATAAATGCATTATAGAAGAGTTAATGCTCTCATGTTGTAGACCTACCTCTATTTCTTTAAATAGTGTAGCATCTAGATTGTGTCTTTCTAGTCATGAAGGTTCTTAATGATGCTTTTTTTTGCACCAATCATTACACTTGTCATCATCAATCATACAGTACAATATTTTTATATCTATTATACATCTTTTTGATGTCCTCTGGATCACCTATGATTTTGAATTCAAAATCATGTTGTTTCAAGTTGTATAGTCAAGTTTTACATGCACATGGTAAAAATATACCTTACCAATATTTTACAGAGTTACCCCAATTGAAGTAGCTAATTACATCAATCAACCATCTAAAAATTATTAGGCTAAATTCAAATTCACTGATATTTCAGCCAGTCTGAAGCCAGTCTATTACTGAAAATATGACACAGGTTTTTAAAAGTTTTTTAGTTGGTGCTTAATCTATATAAATCCAGTTTTTTAGTTGGTATGCTTAATCTATATAAATCCAGTCCAACTCTAGTGTTGTCTAGATATTTCCATCTTGACAAAAAAGGAGATATTGATATTTGTAGCAAACTTAATATCAAAGAGAGATCTAATTACTAAAGTATAGGATTATACTGTCCTATCAGTCCTATCAATCAAGTAAAAAAATGAAGTTCAAGTTTTAATTCAGCCATTGATTTATTTTGGCATTATAACATCAGCTCTGGGCCGGCCTTGGTGTTTCCAGTGATATGAAACTAGCAAAGTTTATAAATCATTTTTATTGCTATTCTTCTAAAGTATATATGAGTGTGTTTGTATGTATCTATGGCTATCTATTATTATTCCTGGAAAGATCTGGTAAAGTGAGCTTGATATTAATCAGCATAGATGATGGCTGTCAAAAATTGCATATTACCATTTAAATATTTGAAAGCATATTTTACAAGGATAATTTTATAGTTTACCAAATGAAAATAAAAAAGGTGTTTAGCTGGGGTTTTTTCCCCCTTATACTTGTCAGGCACCTCAACTGAGCAATCTGTTAACTTAATATTATTAGTATATGGACCTAAAGAGTGCTCTTTGTTTCTCTTACTCCTAATCTGATATCATCCTGGTTTTGTTTATTTGATTTGTATGTTTAAAAAAAAAACAAATACTTAGCAATATAAAGACGGTTCAGATAGCTTTTTTGTATGTACCTCACAATAATAATGGGTGAATTTGCTGCCTTTGTGACAGATGCTTTTAAAAGTAACAGTAACTCCAACAATCCTTCTAAACTGTGTTGATAAAGATGGATTAGAACTATATCTATGATTTCATTGATACTAAGATCTTCACAATAAATAAATTCACATGGCCAATGCAGGTTGTCAATTGCTCTATAATTTGTAGTTTTAGAGAATTGTCTATGGCACTGAAAGGATTTACCCAAAATCTTGCAGTCAGTGTTTGTCAGTTGTCTTCCTGGCTTTGAGGCTAGGTCTCTGTTACACCTTTAGAATAAGACATGCACTTTGAGCTTAATTTCCACTTGTACAAAATCAATGTCGATTATATATATGCTGCAGTCAATTTATGCCATCTTTCCATTGTCCACTGGATCACCTGCAATGAGGTTGTTTTTTCTTTGCCTAGTGTCAGACACATAATAAGTGTTAGTATATGTTTGTACTTATTGCTTCTGCTGATGTTAATGATTGTTAATGGTATATCACTTTATAGCTAACAAATAAGGTATTATGGGTCAATCTGTTTATGATGGTAGGACTTATAATTAGATAGGGACCTACAACAATGTTTATTGCATATTTATAATAATGGTTTGAGAAAATAGATCTTATTACCCACTTCATAAATTAACTGTGTTATAAAAAGCTTTTGCTGTATAGATGTGATTTCTCCTATAATCTAACAAAAACTTTGTCATAATGAATAATCAAACATAATAATAATAATAAATTACTCTCTGAAGCCATGATTCTAATTTGGATAGATACTTAATGACCTCTTTTCAACCCAAGTTTGCTCAGCTAGACTAGTTGTCACATTTTGTAGTTTTTGGCTACTTTGATATTTAACAAGCTGATATTGAGGGAGATACTTTTGATTCAGCATTTCATTTATTCTTGGAATAACTTATAAGAAAGTCAGTACCCATCCCAAGTGATAAAGCATCAGTCAAACAGCTAGTGTTTCCAGGGTCTCCATGGAGTATAAAATATAGTTGTAGATATTCAGAAGTCCATAGTAAAGAACAGACAATTCATCCTTCCTCAAGGAGCTCATAGTTCAATCTTGTATATAGGACAAAGATGCATGCAATTATCATTTTCTTGTACAAGTTCAATTACAAAAATATTGAGTGGTTAAGAAAAAGAATAGAAAGAGTGCTAGTAGGATTTTGGAGAAGTAAATTTCTTCCTTGTAGTTAATGGGCTAAATAATGGGAGGGAAAGAGTGGGTAGTGATTTGATATACTGGAGGAAAATTAATTATTATTTATAATGGTTTTGTATGGATACAAGATCAAAATTGGAGAGGGGAGCTAGTGATTGAAAAAAAGAAAAGAAGAGGCTTTGGAAGAGAAAGAATTAAACTCTATAAAAACAAGGTAGAAAAGATTACCTTCCTCTCCTCCACCTTTTAACTCTAATCAAAGTGCTGTACTTGGTGCCTCTATGTTATAGTCATTAACTCCTACAGCAAGTTGGTCATCCTTATTAGTTAACGTGAGCAATTCAAATCCATTAGAAAAGTCAATAAAATACTTTAGATGATTTCCCCCCACAATGATCAATCTACTCCATGAAATTCCAATAGTTTTTAGGTTTTTTCCTTCTGTTTTTTTTTCCTACTATTTTCCTTTCTCTTTCTCTACTTCTCTCTTCCTCTGTCTCTCTCTCTGAAATACCCCAAAATTAATTAATTAATTAATTTTTTTTGGTTCTGTGATCTCATTGATTCAGGAGTTTCTCCAATGATGCAAATAACAATTCATGCTTCCTACTCATCCTAGATGTCCATGTCCATGTGTTCCCATAAGTTCACCACAGGAGATCCTAGAATGGTTTGCCATTTCCTTCTCCAACTCAATTTTTTAACAGATGAGGAACTGAGGCAAAAAGGGTTAAGTGACTTGCCCAGTTAATAAGTGTCTAGGACCAGATTTGAACTTAGGTCTTCCTGACTCCAAACTTGGCATTCCTATTCACTGTATCACATAGCTGCCTCATCTATGTGGTACTCATTTTTAATTTTTGGGAGATATTTGCATTCCATGGTTCGTTGCTATACGACAATCCTAGTAGAATACTGATATTGGAAACATGAGCCTTCATTTCATGGAATGCCTGAAGTTACTAAAAGAATTCCACAACTTCCTGGAGGTAAACTAAGTCTCTCCCTCCTGTTCACCTTGGGGGCCAACTGTACTATCTGCTGTACAATTATTGATCCAGATATATAATACTTATGGACAATTTCTATAGAACAGTTTCTATGTTCTTTCCAAATACATGTTGTACTTTGGACAGTAGATCTCTACTCCACTTGGACAGTTAGGTAAAATTCTTTTGAGTGGTTACAGTTCCCTTAAAAAAGATTCTGCATGATTTGGAGTTTGAAGCAACCAGAACAATGTCATCTGTCAGATGAGATCATCTGGAGAACCTCAGCATTCAGATATAATCTCTTTTCAGCCTGGACTCACATCTATTTTCTCTATCACAGTGGCAAACATCTTTGACAAGAATGTGTCTCCATGTTTTATATTAATGACCAGAGGGTCATAAGACAGGGTTACTTCTGTTAAAGCAAAGAATTTTAAATGACTTTATGTGTGGATGGGAGGCAACTTGTTAGAAAATAGAATTTTAAGGAGGTATTTTGTTCTCCTGAATCAAACACTTTTTTCTTATTCAGCAGATTAAGTACAGTGGAATTTTTCATTTTTTCTTCCTCTTAAGTTAACTGCAAAAGGCTAAAGTTATGGATCATTATTGAATATCAGTTGTTATTCAATAATATCAAATTGAACATAACTGAAATTGCCTTATCTTGGGAATCCTTAAAGATCTTATCCTTAAAGACTAGAATGTCATTGAGCTATGTACATAGTTATTTAAGTACCCCATGTGGCAATATAAATCTAAAGTTGACACTTAATGCTACTTTTTTATCTCATACATTGATATTTCCCATCATTTCTTATGAACCTACTTTGTTTATTCTTCTCTATTTTTGGATATGCAGTTTGACTGGTATATCCATTTTTCTTGGATGCTAACAGGCCAATAATTTTTTGTTGTATATATTTCTGACAGTGCTACAAGCAAACACATATGCCAAAAGAGTTTGAATTTCAAAAAAAGGTAACAAAGAAAGCCATTGATTGCTAAAGTACATAATAAAATGTTTTGATACTTGTGGGTTACTGTGTTAACTATATAAACATTTTGCTAACTTGTAGAAAAAAATTGTTTTATTACTGCTATCTCACTATAATATCAGTTCAGGGTCTACTTGAGATGCTTTTTGGATGAGGCTACCTTCTAATTAGGTTAGATAATATTTACTATTAAAATTTTTAGATCCTTAAAGAAAGCAATTGTTTTTCACTTTTATAATCCCAGTGATTTGCAATAAAAATAGCTTAATAATAATTTGTTGAATTCAGATGAATCATAAGATTGTCATTAATTAAAATTCTTTGGGTAAGCTTTCAAGACACACCTGCTTCATAGTTAATTCTATTTTATGGCAGTGGTGTCAGAGTGATATCTTCTCCTATGTTGAATTACAAGGAATTTAATCACTTCATTTATCTTCTTTTAAAAGACTTCTTAACAATACATCTCTTCTGGAGGAAGGGAAACTGAGGAGCAGAATGATAAAGGCATAGATAAAACATAAAAGGTCTACCCATTCAGTTCAACTTTCATTCACATTGTATATTGAATAATACACAATAAAGAGGTTTACTTTCTCTCCTTCTAAGAAAAAGCCTTTTAGGGAAGAGCCCTGAAAAATACAATAGTTTCTATACTTCTGCTCTAGGTGCCATTCCATTTTCTCTTGTGCTAGCTGTGCACCCTCAGATAAGAAGCAAGATGTACATAGTGGAGCTCTGAACAGCTACAGCTCCCTGTGCCCCCTCCCCTCCTTAACACTCTTGGCTTTGTGTAACCCCAGAGGCTATTAGAGTGTCACTAACATATTGGGAACCCTTTTTTTATGATGTAAAATTAGCTAGGTAGTAGTTGAAATTGGGGGAGGAGAGAATGTGGAGATCTCTATATGCTAGGACTCCATGGGACATCTCAAACCAATAGAGGAACACAAAATTTTAAAGTTAGGGAAGATCTTAAGAGCCATGTAGCCCAACTCATCCTTAAAAGGAACCCCCCCTCTAATATATCCAACATGTGATCCCCCAATATCTATATGAAGACCTCCAGAAGGGGGAGCCCATCACTTATCAAAGGAACCCACTCCACTCTTGAACAGTTCAAACTGAAGGCAAGTTATTCCTGAGACAGAACTTAAATTGCCTGGTTAGAGGATCTACCTATTATTCCTGGTTTTGTCCTCTAAAGCCAGAATATGGCTAAGCTTTCTTCCATGTAACAATCCTTCTATGAAACAACCCTTCAAACTCTTCATCATGTCCAACCAAGTCTTTAGCTTTCCAAACCAAACATTCCTAGTTCCTTCAACTGATCCTCTCATGACTTAAAGGCCCTTTAGCATCCTGCTGCCCTCCTCTCGTCTATAGCTTATTAATGCCCTTCTTCAGCTGTGGTCCCCAGATCACAACACAATTCTCCCAGTCAATCAATCGACAATTATTAACTACTACTGTGTGACAGGTATTGTGCTAATTGCTGTAGATTTGAATGTAGAAAACAGCTAATAGACCCTGCCCTCCAGGAGCTTACAGTCTCAAAAGTGGGGGAAGATGATACACAAAAGGAAGCTGAAAAGCTAGAGGCTTGAGGGGGATGCTTAGAAGAAGGTGCTTATGGAGGGACATGGTAGAGAAGTCTGTTGGAGCAGTCCTAAAGTAGAGTGAGAAATGAGGAGAAATATTCATCTACTTTTTGACCATGGGACTGAGGCTGCTAATATACAGCTAATTTACAGGTCAATGGCTTCTGTGGTACTGTGACTTGAAGGTCAACATTGGATGAAAAAATAGGCTATAAGCAAGTTTTAGCTAAACCCTACCAATTACAATGAAAAGAGTTGCTATGTGGGACTTTCCCCTCCCCTCTTCAGCCCTTCAGGTTTTCAGGCCCTACTTATCTTTCAGAGTTGGGTGCAAACAGCTGTGATCTTTGTTCCCCTACATCTTGTTTCAGACTTGTGGTCAGGCTGTAGGGTGTGAAGAACCGTGTCTTGTGTGAATGTCCCCTTCCTGCCAAGTTATAAGCAAGTGGAGGAAGTGGAGACTGCCTGCTTGCCTGCATGCACATAACCTGGTTCTATGAACAACTTTATTTTACTGTCTCTTCCTGTGAGGCTTGAAAGCCTCATTTTTTCCCCCATAAACTTCCTCTTTAACCTCAGGACCAGAAAATAAGCTTGTGACTACTTGGCTTTTTTGCCACTTAGCCCCAATGCAATTTTTTGTTATGAACAGAGAACTGCACAAGGTAAACAGTTCCTGCTTTGTTTCCTTACTTTGTGGCGGAGAAAGTAAGAAAAAAAGAAGTGTGTGGTGCTATTTTATGTCATTTTCTACAGGATGCTAGATGGAAAGACAGGGATAGGGATTGGACCCATGCTTTTATTGGTATAAAGAAAGGAATTTCCTCTACCAATAAAAAAGAAACAGACAACAAACAGAGAGAAAGAAAGACAGAGAAAGAAAAAAAAAGAAAAAAGAAAAGAAAGAAAGAAGAAGCTGCTTCTCAGATTAAAAATCTTAGACAATTGCAAAGAACAGAGTTCTCAAATGACCCAGAAGAATCACATGGATAAACTGCAGCAAAGATGGCACTTGAAAACAGGCCTCCCTGGTTCCAGTGCCAGCTTAATACAATAACAGTTTTGAGCCTGAGTCTGAGCCAAACTGAGATGGAAGGGAGAGACAATTTCATTAGCTTTGGTTCAAGTCAGATATTAATCTCTGAGTATGATGATGAGAAGCTTGATGAAATAAGCCAGATTTTTTTTTTCTACTTTTGAAATTGCTGCTTTGGAATGTGTAAAGACACTTCCGTATAACTGAATCAAAATTTGTGTGCTCTTGCCCTATAAACAAAAGTTATGATAACTAATTTATTTCTTTGTTTTCCCCTTTCTCTTCTCCTTCCCCCTAGGTTTAGACATATCTATCTATTAGAGTGCTGCCAAACTGAAGGAATCAGTAGAAAAGCTAACTGATTTGTAGGCAGATTTTGCAATCCAGAGCATTTTGTGGTTTAGAAGCATTGTTACTTCTGATTATTTCAGAACTCATACTATATTTTGACTTCACCAAAATGGGTACTTGGCTTCAACAGAGCATTTTCTGTGGGAATTTTTGTCTTAAGACCGATTGTCCTGAGATGACCCGCTGGAGTTGATTTTCTAGGGCGTATCTGTGTTCCGGAGGAAGTGGTGAAAGTGCTTAAGTATTTGAGACACTGCCAGATGGCTAGCACAGGTAATCTTTTACTGGAATTAACTCCTATTCTACTTAGCATCTCATTTTAGCCTTTTAGGTGATCTAGAGTTGTTATTATTTTTTAATAAGCAATTTTAAAATGCTTTATTAAAAATAACATTGAATATCATGCAACAAAATAAACTTGCTAAATATCTATTTACAGTGAAATTGCTTAATTTCATTACATTAAGTATCTGTAGTTTTTCAGTCATTTCCTTTAAACTTCTTTCAAATTCTTTGTTCAATCATTCACATTTCTCTCAGATACTCACAGTTAGTATGTGTTCTGTTCTTTTAATTCTATTTTATTTTTTGCACTTTGCTTTATTTTTTAAGTACTTTTCCAGAGAAAGTACAACCTTTGTATGTCATTTTTTTCCTTAGAGTTAAAACTATTCTGTTAAGCACTTGGACTTTTACAAAGTTTTTACAAAGCTCCTTTTATCTTCTAGAACAGAGAAATTATATCAAGGTGTTTGTTATCCACAATACTAAAAATGCTTTTATGTAAATATGTTAGGAATAATATCTATACTTTTTTCAGTGCTAGTGTATATTTGTATGTTCCAGGATTATAGCTTTATTATGTTGCCAGAAAAATAAGCTAATTTATGTAATTGGTTCACTTAAGGGAAGAAGAAAAATATGGCTTAATACTGGCAATAAAATGAGGGTTTTGTTTTGTTTTGTTTTTTTAAGTTCATTGAATAGGATCCAATTAGTGCCTTATTTCCTATGGTTACTAAATATACATGGGTTATTCATGAGAAAAAAATCACAAATAGAAGAACTGTCAAATGATGAAATAAGTTACTGAAGACTTTGAGAAGAACTTTAAAATAATAGATCAATATGAATGAAATAGACATTATTTAGAAAAAAATTAGGTCAGAGAAAGTAGATGACCTTGAATGATGAATATTATAATTTTTTTATTTTTATGAAATAAGTCTTTTTATGACCATGAAAAAGCAAATATATCTCCAGAACTGTGCTTCTAAGCAAGGTCAGATTAGACATATTGGTTTGTTAGGAAGTGAAGGAAATACTTGATGGCCTAGTTCATTTAGGATCTAGGAAGTGGTTCATTTTTGTTTTAAGTCAAGGCAGTAGAAGAGAACATTTGTGAGTCATTTTTGAGGTCTAATTCTACCACATCCTTAAGAGCAGTCAATAAATGCTTGTTATGGACCCAGCACAAAAGATGCAAATGACTGATACAAAAAGAGAAAATAACTTTTAGTTATACATGCATGAAATCATGAGTGAACAAGACAGTGAGATATATTTATATACATATATAAATATATTTATGTATATGTTTATGTATATGCATGTGTGCATATATGCAGAAATCAGGTTTCATCTAGTTTGGTTCATTCTTCAAGGGAGATATTAATCTCTTAACTATAATGATGAGAATGTTTATATGCCTTATCATCTATAAACAAAAGGAAGTGCTAAGTCACGTGATGTAAAGGAAGATAATCTATTATTCTTCCTGATGACCAGTTCCTGAAGGACACAATCTCTGGTTTTGCCATTGTCATAAATAGCTTGGCCTTCTGAGTCTGAGTCTATCTCAACAGTCTCCCTTCTAGGATTAGATCCATTTGTTTGTAATAGCATCTTACTAGAAGATAATTTTCAGGGAGTACTGCAAAATTCATGAATGAGTAAATTTTTCTCTGTTTTCTTCCCTTTTCCTTTTCCATAGCATGTGATTCATAAAACCAAAAGAGCTAGGTTTCCTTATTCAAGACGCAGGAAGCATGCAATTCCCAGTGATTTAGTGAATTTTCATTTGTTCTTCACAATTTAAATAGTTATTTGTTAGCCTGTTTGTTTTTAAATTTATTTTTTATTTTATCTGTATTTGGAAGTTCATGGATTTTTAAAAGAAATTTAGGTAGAAAAAATATATATGTGTGTGTGTACACACACACACACACATATATATATATATATATATATATATTCTATGTTATAGAAAGAAACTTTATCCTTCTAGTATAAGCATTTTGGTCAGGAAATTGGTATTGATCCACTAAGAACATGTCCTGGGTTAACTTATTGTTCACTTCTGATTAACATATATTTTTCCAAATTAATTTTATTTTAAAAGATAATTTTAAAATAATGTCTTATTAAAATAGGAGTTGATGAGATGTAAGGTTTTGTTTCCCTGTTGTATACACTAAATCTAATTTTATCCAATCATCTAATAAAAAAAGTTTTGTCTAGTTCAAACTTTGAAATATCCTCAAGCAGATACTTTCAGAATAATTGTTCTGTGTCTGTACTTGTGAACTTCATATTTCTTAGAAATTTTTTCTTTGTCTTTGAGCATCTGAACAGAGCTGAAGGAAGTCCCATTACTATGTTGACTTGGTATAATACAGATTCATGTTATCCAAGTACAATCAACTCCAGTGGTTTCCTATTGCCTTTAAAATAAAATAGAAAACTTCTCTGTTTAGTTTTTAAAGAGCTACACTAGCATCATTAAACATTACTCCCCCTCTTGCACTCTGCAATCCAGTTATACAGGTCTACTGTCTGTTCTATACCCACCATATTTCATCTCTCATCTCCATGCCTTTGTACTAGCCATCCCACATGCCTGGAATGTACTTCCTTCTTCCTTCTGCCTCATAGAATATCTCCCTTCCTTTGAGTTGAAACTATCATCTTCTACATGAAATTTTTCCTGATTCCTCCAAATGCTACAATCCACCCTTCCAAATAGGGGAACCTCATATTTAACTACTTAATGTAAATTTGTATTTATTGACTACATATGTGTGTGTGTGTGTGTGTGTGTGTATGTTTACATATGCTTGTTTTCTGCATCCAGTCAAAAATCAAAGGTCCTTGTGGTTAGAGATTGTTTCATTTTTTTTTTTTTTGTATTTTAATCATAGTCCCAAGCACATATTATATTCTTAATAAATATTTGATTAATAAATTAATAAACATTTACTTGATATCTCTAAGTTAATTAAACTGAACATATAACTGACCAAATGCTCCAAGAAATCATATATTGGGACAGCTAGGTGTACAGTGAATAGAGCACCAACCCTGGAGTCAGGAGGACCTAAGTTCAAATCCAGCTTTACCCAATTATTAGCTGTGTGACCCTGGGCAATTGACAATCCCAATTAGAAGAAGAAAGAGGAGGAAGAAGAGGAGGAGGAAGAAATAATCACTTTTCACTGGCTGCTTTACTCATTGAAAACACTTAATGACCATTGTGGTCAAAGTTTTATGCTATGCACTGGCAAAGTGTTCCTGCACTGAAGGGTTTAAATCTCTGTAATATAGATCTAGATGCAAAGATGCAAGTACTAGAAGATTAGACTCCATAGGTTTGGGGTTTGGGTTTTTCCTGGAGGCAGCAGAGTAGTGTGCAAAGTGTGCTAGACTTGTCAAGAAAACCAGGTATGAATACAGCTTCCAGCGCTTGCTAGCTGTGGACAGATTTCTTAATTTCTCTGAGCTTTAGTTTCTTCTGTGACTATAAAAAGGAGTATAATAACTACGGTCCTTATCATGGAATTATGAGAATCAAATTAATTAGCACATAGAAAATACTTTGCAAAACATAAAATGTTGTAGAAATGTCGGAAGGAAAGAAAGAAGAGAAAAAAAGGAGGAAGGGAGGAAGAAAGAAAAAAAGAAAGAAGAAAGGAGAGGAGAGAAGGAGGGAGGGAGGGAAGAAGGAAGAGAAAGGAAGGAAGGAAAGGAGGAAGGGAGGAAGAGAGGAAAGAAAGAAGAAAGAAAAACGAAAGAAAGAGAATTCTATTTGTAGTCTCCAAGCATATTTCTTGATTGCAGATTAATTAAATGTTCACTGCATTAGTTGCTGATTCAGTATTCTGAGCACTGCAGTGAGTAAAATGCCATCCAGAAACAGAAGCATCTTTATGGAATCCCTTTTCCACTTGGCTGATGCACAGGACATTTTCCTTGACATTGGCAATCACCAATGCTAGCATTTGTTCCCTGCTTTATGTCTTGCTTAATTCAGTTCAGTAAACATTCATTGAACAGTCACAATGGCATTAGCATAAATGTGAATAGATTCTTATGATCAGAGGATCTGAGTTCAAATCCTGCTTCTAATACCTGTAACAACTTGGGCAACTCACTTAATCTACCTACACTTTGATGTTCTCAACTATAAAATGAGAAGACTAAATCAAATATCCTATGAGGTCTTGTGAAATAATCCCTGTTCTCCAGGAGTTTGTATTATACATTGGTCAGAGGATTATTGAACAAAAGTATTTCTGTGATTGTGGGGTCAGGGAATTTTATATTATCTTAACAATCAACTTCATGTTGGAATTTTTAATACTGCATTTTGTTATACTAAAGCAACTGTTTTTTGATAATCAATAAGTGATTAATGCAATAGCATTTATATTCACTATGTTGTTCAGTCTTTTTTCAGTCATGTCCAACTCTTCATGGCCCCATTTGGGGTTTTCTTGGCAAAGATACTGGAGTGGTTTGTGGTTTCCTTCTCCACCTATTCTGTACATGAGAAAATTGAGGCAAACCGGGTTAAGTGATTTGCCCAGGATCCTATAGCTAATAAGAGTCTGAAGTTAGACTTGAACTCAGGAAGGATGCCAGGTCTAGCACTCTATCCACTGGCCACCCCCATCCCTATGCCCTATCCTCCACCCCGGTTACACCTGGATATTTCTCCATCAGTTAGGGAATGTGAAAATGTGATCCATATCAAGGTTTATCTGTGAAAGTCAGCTTCCCTTTTCCCTTTTCTTATTTTCATCAATATGTATAAAGGCCAATCTCATAAAGGAGAAATATAAGGGTATTTGCTTTCATCTTCTTGACTACCTTTTAAGACAGCAGTATCAATGACTAACTTTTCCTCATGTTATGAATTTTCCCATCTTTGATATACCTTGAAAATTGATATTTGAATGCCTGTAAAATTTTATGATTTCAAGCCTGGATTCCTTCTGTATAAAGTTGGTCAGGCCCTTCTAACTTCTTTTTTCTTGAGCACCATTTCTGCTTCTTCATATAACATGAGTGTTCAGATTTTAGCGTCCAGATGTGGTTGTTTCACTGTCATAAATAACCAGAAGAAATTACAGTTGGAATACTAGCAGTTCTTTTCCATTTCAAATCTATTTCTTGTGTGCTTTCCAATATCAACTGTCCACACTATTTCCTTCTCTTTTTTGAATCAGGACAAAATGTGCTCTTCTCTAGTGCTTTGTACTTTTCTTGCTCTCTATATTGTTTCAAAGATCATTGGATCAGCAACCACATTTACAGATTATATAAATACTCTTAAATATAATTCTTCTAGATCTCATTGAATGCAACTATTTGCTCTCCTACCATCTTCACATTATCTTGCCTTTCAGTTTCAATTTTTGTTCTTGATCTGGTTTAGTTGGGTTTCCCACACAAGATTCTTTCTTGCCCTCTCTTCTGTTATTTTCCTCACTGTTTTATGAGGATGTTGCACTTAAATCTTATGTCATTCCCTTCTATAATGTTTTACAGATTAATTTATATTCTAAACTACTCATCATCCTTGACTATCATGTCTCACCATTTGGCAAGGAAATCAGATGCTTGCTCATCAATGCAATTTCTTTTGCCCTCCTTATTGTGATATTTCATGAAACATGATGGAAATTCTTTATGAAATGGCAATAATGAGATGCAGTGCTTTTAGTCTTATCCATTTATCATTTTTCAAAATTGATAGCTTGTTGAAATAGGTGCACAGAGTTGTTATAAATGCTTGCAGTATCTTCTATTTTGGTGTTCCTTTTGTCTTTTGCTCTAGCCTGTCAATGCTTTGGCTCTGTCATCTGTAGCCAGTTGTTACATGTCTAGTAAGATATTGTCAATTTTGTTTTTGGTGATAGTGTTCACTCCTTGCTTTGTCCAGTGTCCAGATTCATCTCTTAAAGAAAGTGTTAATAACATATAAGCAGCAGGGTCCTAAGTAACTTACAGACTTTAGTCATTTTCATTTATTAATCCTAAAGTATATTTTTTCAGTGTATGTATGTGGATTTGTATAAGGTTTTTTAGCCATTTTTCCTTGTGTCCATGTTTTTTTTTTTGATAGTCCCCCCACACTTAGAAGGATGCCAACCTGACTTGGAGAGTCTTGTCAGATTTTTCATAGAATTTCTCCTCTCCTTTACTCCCTGCAAGACATCTTAGTGCATAAGCTACAACCCCCTTATCTGTGGTCATCTTACATAGAAGTTAATTAGGAGCCTTGAAAGGAGAATTGATATAATGTGATATATTATAATGCTCCCTGTAGCCATGAGGTAGGTATGTGAAAAAGATAACTTCAGCCTTTTTATTTGCCATTTTGATGAGCTAGTGAGCTTCCATTTTGTTCCAACTTTTTTATGTCTTATAATTTCATTTCTAGTGAGAATGTCAATGTGGATATGATTCATTTCCTTCAGTAATTTCGTGATTCATTTGTCATTAGACCATGATTTTACATTTAGAACAGCAAGATCAAGTTAATGTTTGTAGATTGTCTAAAGCCCTCTGTCTCTTTCATTCAATTGTCATTATAGACATGAAAGGGGCCACAATTGATTGTGGATTATTTATTATTTCTTTTTACTGTGTCTTCACAGTCAGATAATTTACCTCATAGCCAACCTAATAGTATCAGATTCTCTGTACTTAATGAGACCACTTCTTTGATAGCTGGCACAATGTGTCATTGTGATCATACCAGAAGCCATTCCAGCATGGGATATCCTTCCAGTATGGGATATCCTTCCAATTTTAGTTGTCTTCTGATATGACCTTTGAGAATTCTCAGGGCAGTTAGTTGGTACAATGGATAGAGCACCAGCCCTTTAGTCAGGAAGATCTGAGGTCAAATCTGGCCTGAGACTTCTTTAGACTTAACTAAGTCACTTAACCCCAATTGCTCCAGCAAAAAAAAAAAAAAAAAAAAAGGCGGGGGAGGAAGAATTCTACTCTTCCTCAATGACTCAGAGTAGGATTTTGTCCTCAACGTATCATAAGTAAGAGTTTCTATCGACTTTTGATCCTGTATTCTAATCATATTAATTTTTTTTAGTACTCAGGAGATTTACAGTATTTTTATTCCCTCTGTAGCCAAAGTTAAATTAGTAATCTATCACTCTAAAAGGGTATTAAGCAAATGGTAAAACAATCATGATAATTTCTCATTAAAACTATGTAGATACATATAAAATGTAGAAAGAACTGAAAGTAAGAAAGGAAAAGGTTGTCCTTGTAACATCACATAGTTAATGCCAAGAAAGATGAAGAAAGAGATATATGAAAGAATATCTGTGAGTGGGGAAAGCCATGAAATATCTGAAAAATATTTATGTTGTAATAGTTAATGAACATTATCCTAGGAATGAGATAATATTCAGAGGATGTGAGACACTTTAGTGTGGCATAGTATATAAAACACTGGATTTGAAGTCAAGAAGACCTGAATTCAAATTTTGCCTCAGACATGTACTTGCTGTGTGAAAAGACACTAAACTCCTTCAGCCTCAGTTTCCTCATCTGTAAAAATGGACTTAATAATAGTACCAGTTTATTCAGTCACTCAAAGATTTAAGTACCTACTATGTGCCAGGTACTTTACTACTGTCCTGCAAAAGACAATCCCTGTTCACAAGAAACTCATAGTCTAATGGTATGGAGCCAAACACATGGATTGCATGCAGCCCCCACCTCTCCTCAATACAGCCCAATTAAAATGTAGTTACTACCTATTCAGTGTGTTAATATTAATAAAATAAATATATCAACATGTGTAGTTTTCTAAGTTAATAAACAACCTACAAGAATCCTTATTAATAGTTTATTGGCCCCCATTTCTATTTGCATTTGACACCACTGGTTTAGACAACATAAAACAATTAGATGCAAACAAACTACATACAGGATGAATTAGAGATAATCAACAGAATATTGTGAGGATCAAATAAGAAAATACATGTAAAATTTATGGCAAACCATAAACCTCTTTTTAAATATGAACCATATAATTATTACTAGATTTATGATGTTGATTATAATGATTGGAAAGTATATATGAAATAGACAATCAGAATAGGATGTTGTTACAAGAGAAAGATGTGTAAAAATGCCTGATTTAAAGTATGAGGAGCATATCACATGTAGCTTAGATTTGTATCTTCAAGAAAAAAGGAACAGTATCCTTTTAAAAGATTCCTTTTCTAAGTAGCAACCTTCTGAATATTGCTGGGAAATCAGTGCCATTAATGCTATTGATATAAGAAGTTTATTCCCTTTAGTTGAATGATTCTGCTACCTGAAGGAGCTCCAGCATCATAGATGTTGTTAACAGAAAAATCTTTTATTTCAGGTCTTAAATTATAAGCTTCTCTTACTTTCTTTTATAAGCTTATTCTTACATGGAATTGGTGTGACTGAATTAAAAATTGCTATCTGGAAAATAGAGATGGGGAGAGTGGAAGAAAGGAGGGATTGTCTTATATCTTATGCTTTTTTATTTATTATTCTGCTTTGTGTTGTCTTATTACTCACAAAATACCTTTTGGAACTATTTCTTTACTTGATTTAGGGAGAAGATTCAGTTTATCCGGACGGAGGGGACACCTGGACTGGTACGTCTTTCCAGTGATGCTGATCTTGTGATGTTGCTAAGGTAGGTAATCTGTTTGACCCTTAGTTCTTAATGTAGATAGACTCTGTGATTGTATGTTGCCAGGTTATTCAGATATGTAATCTGATATGAATTGGGGACAAATGGCTCCATGAGGAAGAGCTGTGAAAGAGATTTGATTAATTTAGTTGTACTTTGTTGGCATGACACAGAGGAGAGATTTATAGAATTAGAGAGGACTTCAGTCTAACCTCTTTATTTTGATAATGAGAAAACTAAGGCCCAAAGCAGATAGCAAATTTTAGCAACAAGAGTTCATGATAGGTCTTTTGATTCCAAATAAAATAGTTTTATTCCACTGTATCAGATAGATCTGAAATCAGAGACTCGTGTCTAAACACTGCCATTGCCATTGTCAGTTTGTCATTATTTATGTCACCTTAGGTCAATCACTTAACCTATCTTGCTTTACTCATAAAATGAAGGGACTAGACTAGAGGAACTCTAAGATCCTTTCCTGGATCTAAATTTATGTTCACTTTGAAGTGATATTTGTATTATTATAATTAGGAGAAGAGATAGAAAGGGATGGAAAGATAAAAGAGGCAAAATTTTATGAAGGGAGTATAGTCCATTGACAATCCAAACTAACTTTTATTCAGAGAAAGAATGAGAAGAAATGGATAGTTTTGGCCTTTCAGAGCAAATTAATATCATTGTCACCTTGTACTTTCATATATATCCACAAAATGTGTTTTGCCCTCTTTACTATTTCAACTTATTAGTGGGGTTTGGGAAGCTTATATGTGGAAATTTGGAATTTGAGTTATCATTTTGTCAGTAATGCTGAATAAAAACTTGAAAGTTCTTAAACATGCCACAACCCATTTTTGTCTCTATTGTTGTTGACAAAACTTTCTGTGGTTGGAGAGAAATGGAAAGAACTCATCAATAATCACTGACATTTATAATACGTCTAGAAAAGAATAATGGTTATGTTCATTGTTTAAGAAGTTCAATACTAATCATAGAACAATACAGAATAATTTTATTATGTTATTCAAAAAATGTAAAATTTATTATAGAGATAAATAAGAGCTAAAGGGACTGTTGAATATTGCTCTTATGGCAGGAGTACATTCCCATTAACTCTGGTAACTGATTGCTTGATTCTTCACAGAATCACAGAATTTGAGAGTTAGAAGAGAGTTCAGTGAACAGAGAAATTCTATTATGAATTCTACCTTGAATGAAGGTGAAAATTGGTCATCTAGGTTCTGCTTGAAGGAAGAGTCCAACCTTGCTTCCAAAAATCTGGACGTCTTTAAGCAACCCATGCCATGTTGGACTAGCTTTTTTGCTTTTAATTTTCCCCCTGACATCAAATTTAAATTGGACTCTGCAATTCTCATCCCTTTCTCCTAGCTCTGCCTCAAATTAGCTACCTCTGAAATCAAAATAAAATTATATTTTTATTCTTAATGAGTAGTTAAAATCTGTTTAATTAAGAGTGTATAGATCCTTTTCTCAATGTGGGTATGCTCCTTGATAAAATCTTGAGAAGTGAAATCCATGAAAAATTGCCAGCAGTAATTAAATTTATTTTTAAATCTTCACACAGGTGCCTTGGCATCTAATTTAATATTGCAGCAAATAGTCTGGAGGGTAAAATAAGTCAGCTTCTTATAACTGTTAGAGCCAAAATTAATTTAAGATACAGCTTCTGAAAGGTAGATTTTCATTGATACTCAGATTTGAAGTTAGTGTCAAATAAGTTCAGAGACTATATTAAATGCTTTGGTGTATAGTAAAGTTGGGGCTCTTAACATAATCATGCTTACAGCGGTAGTAAAATAACTGCCTGACAAATATCTTCCATTTTAAAAATTATAAATAATTCTTATTTAATGAAAAGAGCTTTGTAATCAAGATGTTTCAAATATTACCTCTAATACATATAAGCTATGTGACCATGGCCTCAATTCCCCAGACAACTTTGTAAGACCATAAAGTGAAAATGAGTCGCTGATTTGCAATAATGGGAAGAATTTTCATTCAGGAATTTCTTACACTAATGAAATGATCAGTCTACCAAAATAAATAAATCCCTATCTCTGAAGGCAAGCTGTGGTCCTTGTACATACCTTTAAAAACATGGTCAACAGCTTTAGCAGGGGAAGTTCTTTCAATCCAAATTTAAAGGAGTTATAATAGAAGGTAGAAGATTTATGCAACAAAGCTCTTTTGTTTTTAAAATACTTGTATTTTCACCAGTTCTTAGGAGGCTTACTAATGTTTCTCCAAATAGCCACTTTTTCAGATAGATCATATTTTAGGGAGACTGACAAACTTAGGTGATTTTTAACATAGAACATGGTATGTTAGGTATTTAATTAGGGGAAAAGTTAGCTGCATTCATATGTATTCTATCCATTTTACTACATTTTGGTCATTCCCCCAAATCATTTATGTAACAATGGTCAAGCTGGAACACAACTGCTAGATTTTACTCAACACACTCTGGGTTTGCATCACTCAAATCTAAATGAAATAATTTTATTCTTGGAGACAGGAAAAAATGTGTCATAGCCAAACTGATGAAAATACCAGTCAACATCTACACTTTTAATAAGCTTCAGGGTAGAATACTAAATATTTTAAGCCATGTCATTGTTTAGATTATTTGCACTTTGGAGGAGTACAAAAGTTGATCATCTTCTTTTCCATTATTTACTTTAGCTTAAACAAGTGATTTTTGAAATTCATTCATAATGAAAGAACAAATTATCATTTTTCCTATGGAAAACAAAAATATTTTTAAAAACTTATCTACATTTTAGGAAAAGGAAGAAAAAGTTACTTATACATACCATTCCCTAACTAAAAAGGAAAAAGAAGACTTTAGATAAGATTGACAATTTGTTTTAAGGATTTTTATTGGATAGTTAATTTCTAAAATGCAGCTCATCATACTTGGATATTGAATCTTTGTACCATGATGATAATGATTGGAAAGTGGAAAGCTGCCTTCCTAATTTTATGCCTTAGTTCTTCAGCATTTATTTTTATTCTATTTTGAAGTTTTGGTGATTTGATTAATGCTCAAATAATTTATCCACAAATAAAAAGGTAAGGGAGAGTGCCTGTTTCCATATAGTTATTCTTAAGGGAATCATTTGTGTTAAAGCTGCAATTTCAAGATTAATCTATTTTCCTTCACTGTGTGTTTTATATGTTTGGACGTATAGTTTATTCAATTTCATTAGTCCTTTCAAAAATTCATCTCATATGTCTGAGTCTATAGTTAACTCCTTTTTTTTTAAAGCAATTTCAGTATTCATCTTTAGAAGTGATTAATTATTGGATTTTATCAGTGAACAGGGAAGAACGCACATCATAATTTCCCTAGAATGAAATAATTAAAAATAGCTTGTGGAAACATTTCTGCATTCATATATAAATAAACTGCAAACACATTTATTATAAAAAAATTTTGTGCATGTCTATATCTGTCTTGAGATGAATGATGAATATTAAAAACCTACTCAATTCTTCATCATTATAATTTTTAAATAAAGAAAATCTAGGACTCCTATATTCCAATCTTCTCTAGAGGAATTGATTAATATCTTTGGGGATATACTTCATGAGCATAACTATTCTGAAGTGAAAAGAAGAACCCTCACTGCATTAATGTTAAGTGCTTCCATATATTTGTAAAGTAGGATGAAACCAAAAAAAAAAAAATAGAGAAGTTAATTATTTATAGGGAAAAAGAGAAAGCCAAGAAAATAAATTAGTGTATTTCTTATCTATAATAATAATAAAAAGAAAACAATAACAATAATTAATACTTAAATCACTCTTTATTATTTACCAAACAATATACAAATATTATGTCATTTTAGTCTTACAAACAACCCTTGGAGACAGGAGCTATTATTATTCCCATTTTGTAGAGAAGGAAACTGAGGCAGATAAAAATTTAGTTATTTTACTATTTTACTAGTTACTACCATAACTAGTAATTCTCTGAAGCTGAATTTGAACTCAGATCTTCCTGACTCCAAGTTCACCTACCTACAGGGTAAATATTTTGAGGGTAGGGATCATGTCTTAGATTTCTTTGCAACCCCAACATTACAGAAAGGCACTGAAAATTTTCTATTTTTTTGATTTCCTTTTTTATTTTTTCCCCAAATCATGAGGTCCTAGTGTGGTAAGTTTCAACTTTTAACACTTAAAATACAGAATTATATAGTTAAAGTAAAAATAGTTTAATTTTAGAGATTGGATGAATGTTGCATGTAATTGGTTTTAAAAAAAGCTCACAAACAAATGTTCACTTCTTTTAAAGAAAAGTCAAGAAGACTTATTTTCCTTCACAAAAAAATAAGATGAAAGACCTCTCCCATGGAAGCAGAATAGAACTTATGAAATAGAAGAGTGGTCCCATTATGATAGAGTGAGAATAACTATCATATTCCAAATTTTTTTTTTTTATTTAATAGCCTTTTATTTACAGGATATATACATGGGTAACTTTACAGCATTAACAATTGCCAAACCTCTTGTTCCAATTTTTCACCTCTTACCCCCCCCCACCCCCTCCCCTAAATGGCAGGATGACCAGTAGATGTTAAATATTCATATTCCAAATTATAAAAGAAAGGAAGTTTGACCTCTGGTAGTAGTAAATTTCTCCTCTTTGTTTTTTCTTCCAGTTTATTTGAAGAAGAGATAATGTCATATGTGCCTCCACATGCCTTACTCCACCCCAGCTATTGCCAGTCCCCACGCAGTTCCCCTGTGTCCTCGCCTCAGAACTCTCCAGGTAAGCTCATGTGTTTCTTGGGAAGTGAGTGTTGACTTTAGAAGACCTGTCTTTATCAAAGACAAGTGACAGATTAGTTTTGGAAGATGACATTTGAATGTTACCCCATGAATAACTCTTTGGTTATCCTGGTGTTTTTTAAATCTTGAAAACTAACTTATTTCTATAATTATTTATTATGAACAAAGAGATATCAATATTCTAGAGTATGAAATAAATTGCCAATAGGTCATTCTAGACATTTCCTTTTTAGTTGGATAAATTATGTTTAGTATTCTGCAACAATGAAAATTACCTGTTTAAATTTAAATGTGCCTTGAAAATTACCCATTATCAATTTGGGGAATCTCAAGTAATCTCTTCTCATTCAGGGGACCATTTTAATGGAGAAAAAGAAATAATTCTACTGCCAGGAAATGGCCCTAAATACATTGACAGATCCATAATATCAGTGATACAGCCACTATCTCCATTGATACAGATTAAGACCTATCTATCCCTTCTCATGCTTTGTTATTCTTGTTTACCTCTTTCTATAGATTTCTTCTCAAATATCTACCTAATCTGCTGGAAGACTTTAGCATTCTTTTGGTACCAGTGTAATATTAAGGTTTTCTATCTGCCATCCTTTTCTCTTTTTACTAATTGACCTATTGATCTGTGATCATAGATTTTCGGATGTGTTGGATGCTGCTTCTTATGCATGAATCGTGGCTGGTAATAGGCTGCAGCTGCTAATTCATATACCAAAAGCCTGATTCTGAGATGACTTACTTGCAAATACTATTAATAAATATAATACATAAACCCATTCCCCTGTCATTCTATATTGCCTCTTTGGTTATTTCATCATTACTAATGGTCTTTACTTTAATAACTTGTACTAAATTTAATATTTTTACTTCTGATGCTAAAAGCTCTAGGTAACTAAAGTGATACTAGATATTTGGAGTGTATTGTCAACCAAGGATATGTTTCTCATCTCTGTTTTCTACAACCCATAGCCCAATAACTATTTAGAACTGAAAAGGATCCCAGAGATCATATAATGAACCCCTCTTCTCTCATTTATAGATGAAGCAAATAAAACTGAGAAATCTTCATTTGAATCCTCTAAGTTCTTTTTCTAATGCCATCTCAGGTTTCCCCGAGAATAAGTTCTTCAAAGATTGTCACATATTCCGTTTATCAATTAGGATTACAAGTTAATTATGGAATGAGGGAGACCTTAAGTTAACATAATTCATTTCCTTCAATAATCATAAGATCATCAGTGTTGATTCTGGAAGAATTGAAGAATAGAAATAGAGGGTCATCAAAAGCAGAGATTAAAAGAAAATAATAATGAAAAGAAACATAAGAAATCACCAAGATACCTAGACATTGATAGCTTCTTATTTAGTTTTTTAGAAGTTAAGTTGCTTTTTATTTAGGATACTTTCATTTTAAAGTTCCTAAAATCCATCAAGTATTAGTCTTGGATAATTTGTACAAGGATCACATATTAAAGACATATCTACATAGTTGAATTTTATGTTTGGATGAAATGCATTCAGAACTCTCAGGTTTAGGATAATATACTTTCTAAGCCCAGATATTATAATATTAATAGAAATATTTAGGTGCCTTTTAATTTTTAGAAAGAACAATATTCACATTTTGGCCGGGTTTTTTCTTCTCTTGAAGTTGATATGTATTGCTTTGATATCACTGGAAATGATTATAACTGATTTCATATGCTAAAGGATTAGAATCAACTAGCACTATTTGGATGGAGATTCTTTTGAGGCTTTTTAATAGATTAAAGTTTCCTTTTGAAATTACTCTTGGGTTTTTGAGAAAGCAACATTTCCAACAGATCCAAAGAAATTTGAACTCTTTTCCCTGGCCTAGAATGTTACCATTTCAGGGTGCAATGAAAATAATATTGTTAAAAGTTACTACTATATAATAAAATTTAATAATCTTTTAAAAATTCCCTCCAGTGACATGGTAATCTTTTTAAAAAAAACTTCTCATCTCAAGTACATTTGCATTTCTGCAAGCAAAAATGGTGACAGGAGCTATGGAAAATTTGATTCATTCTCTTTGCAGCTGTCAGTACTCACCTAAAATTTATCAAAATCTTGGAATGGGAGCATTTGTTTTTGTGGGATAATTTTAATGCCAGCCTCAACTACAGCTATGCCAACAGGAAAAGATCGTTTAAAACTTTCTGTGATTTATTATTCTAAATATGAGAAGTAACAGTTGAAGAAACATTTGTAACAGCATGTTATTTTTATTACCATTTAAATAATCAGCTAAGTGTTCTCTTATATGAACACCTTTCAGATAAATGAAGATTACCCATTTAAATGTCAAAACCTTTTAATTTTTAATATTTTTTTATAAAAATCCTGATCAAGCACACTTCCCTACCTTCTCAGAATAAGATAAATATGTTTTAATTTTTTCTTGATGATTCAGTCACCATCATAATTACCAATAACCACTATGCTGAGTAGTAATTTTAATGTCTTTCCCTTTAGTGTCAGTGGCTACTTATGTTGTTTCTGTGTAAGTTTTATTTTTAAAATTATATAAATAACATTTTATAGCATAAGAAATAAAAAAAGAAAAAATAAGAGAGTATCTCCATGTGAATGTCCATAAACATCTCAAACTCAATTAAATGCAAACAGAAGTTACTAAGCTTCCCTTTAAATGTTCTCTTCCAAAACTCCTATTTCCTTGGAGGATACCACCATCCTCAATTCCTCTGTTCCCATCATCCAGGTTAACCTCAGAGTTAATCTCAACTTCTTTCCCTCACCTACTCTATACAACCAATTGCCAAAACTCTCAATTCCAATTTTGTAATATCTTTTTAATCTGTCCTTGTTCTCCATTAACAGAATTATCACCCCAAAGAGATCCTTGTAATCCCTCACCTGGCCCATTAAATTAGCCTCCTAAATGGTTTCCCTGCTTAAAATCTTTATTCACAAGATTTTGTGTTGCTGTAATAATCTTCTTAAAGTACAGATCTGACCATATCAGGCCCTCTGAAGATATTTCTGTGATTTCCATCAAATTGTCCTGGGATAAATACAAAATCCTTTGGCTTAGTGCAGTTGATATTTGGCTTCCCTTTCCAGAATTTCAAATTGCCTTCCTTTGACACATATTCCCCCCTCCCCAAACTGACTTGAACTCAGATTTTCATTTACCACCTCAGTGCCTTTTTTCATGCTGTCCCTATTGTTTGGAATGCATTGTCTCCTTACCTTTATCTCTTAGTTTCCTTAAAGACTCATTTTAAGAAGCCTTTCCTGATCCCTCTAATCGTTAGTGCTTTCCTTCTCTCAAATTGTTTTTGTATTTCCATTTTTTGTGTTAATCTTTCCTCACCCTTGAGGATAGGAGCTGGTCTGGGTTTTTTCTTTCCACAGCATCTGGTATAACATATTGCACAGAGTAAGGACTTAATAAATTTTTGTTCATTGAATTTATCTCCAACTCCAGAACATTTATGCATAGACGTTTTGAGGGCAATTTCCACAGTTCAGACATTTCTTTTGCTTGTTTCTGGATTTTCACCTGTATTTTGAATGGTTGAGAATGCCCAAAGCCTAAACTCTATATAATCAGGGTGTGGCCATCTTTACTGTTTTGTTCACTTGTTATATTGGCTTTCAGCTAGATTTGATGCCAACAAAAGATGTTTAAACTGGCAAGAGGATTTCCATTTTTTAAATAAAAGGATTTGAAAACAAGTGACACCATGAGCCTTCCAAGGATTTGACCATGGAGTGACCCCCCAAAAAAAGAGAGTTTCCAGCCAAGTCTAGGGCAAATATCTTGTCTCAAAACCAATTTAGATAAATACATGTAAAGTTCCAGGATGAATAGCACTACATATTAGGAGCGAAGCGGAATCCTTTTTCCCTGGCATTCAGAGATCTCTATCATATTCTTCAAATATTCCTATGTAGATGGTGTCTACTGTTGGTAGTTTTTGACACAAGAAAAAAAATTATGCAGATTTAAATCTATTTATCCAGTCCTTATCTATCTCCAAAGGTCCATTACCAGTTACCAGCTAGATGGCCTCACCTGGTTATCTCATTGCCATTTCAAAATGGAAAATATCTGAAGCAGAATTTTAATTCACTATCTTTATCTTTTTTTTCCCCAAAACCTGTTCTCCTTCTTAAACTATCTATTTCTGTAAAGTGCACTTATCACTGTTCAGGTCACAAAGATTTGCAACTCTTGACTTTCTTTCCCTTCTTCACTCCTTATTGCCAATTAGTTGCTATTTCTGTTGCCACAACATATCTCATATCTACTCCTTCTCTCCATGCACAGAATCATCATCTTTGTTGAGATTCCTATCATCCATTGCTTATTATAATTGTAGCCAAATGGCCCAGTGAATAAAATGTTGGATTTGGCATCAAAAATACCTAAGTTCAAAATCACTTACTGGTTTTGTGATCTTGGGAAAGTCATCTAATTTATCTCAGTCTTTATTAATATGTAAAATTGGTTTGATAATAGCACCTATGGAGGCAGCTCAGTGGTGCAATGGGTAGAGCACCCACCCTAGAATTAGGAGGATCTGAGTTTAAATCTGACCTCAAATACTTACTAGCTGTGTGATCCCAGGCAAGTCATTTAATCCCAATTAACACCAAACAATAATAGTAATAATAGTACCTACCTCATAGCAACGTTGTGAGGATTAAACGAAATAATATATAAAAAATATTTTTGCAAACCTTAAAGTGTTACAGAAATATTAACGATTATCATAGCTTGGTTTCCCTATTTCTAGTCCCTCTCCAACTCAATTACCAAAGTGGTAAATTTATACTCCTAAATCACTGATCTACCTTGTCTCTCCCCTATTCAAGAAGATTCAGTTGCTCTCTTTTGCTTCTAGGACAAGAAAATGAATCCTCAGTTTGAACTGAAGACCCTTCACAATCCAACTCCAAGTCTCCCTCTTAGTCTTCCTCATACACACTACATTCTAGCTTCCAGTCAAACCTCAGCTCAAGTGTTCTCTCCTCCATATCTGCCTTCATTCCTCAGTTCTTAGATTGTTTTCTCAAATTTCATTGTTGTTTTGTTATTGCTCAGTAGTTTCAGTGTCTAACTTTTCATGACCCTGATCTGGTGAGGGGTTTTGGCAAAGATACTGAAGTGATTTGCCATTTCCTTCTCCAGCTCATTTTATACATGAGGAAACTGAGACAAACCTGGTAAAGTGATTTGCTCAGGATCACAATAGCTAGTAAGTGTCTGATTTAAACTTAGGAAGATAGGTCTTCTTGATTTTGGGCCTGGTACAATATCCACTGTGCCACCTAGTTGCCCCCTCTGCTCAAATTATTTTACATATATGTTATTTTCTCTTGTGTTCTCCTCTTTCCCCTAATAGAATATAAACTTTTGAAGATAGGACTGATTTCACATTTTGTTTTTTTATCTTTAACACCTAGCACAGAGCTTTGGCACAGAATATCTGTCATGTTTTCAATATTTCTCATGTCATGAATTCCATGTTAAGGAATTTATTCTAATAGATTGGGAATGTATAACTGTACATAGATAAATTAGAATACTATGAAATATTATTTTATTGTGCTATCTAGCACCCACAAAATGAATGCTAGAAAGAGAGTCTTTCCTACATAGACATAAGAGGTAGGGTTCAAATCAATATTTCAGCTGGTTATTTCATAAATGTAGGGATAAAGGCTAGATTTGTGATTTCCATAGGAAATTCCTGAATGAGCATACATCCCCCTACACACCAATTCAAGTTGGCACCTTTCTGAAACTTAAAGTTTTAGAGAGTTTTCCAGAGTGGCTTACCCATGGTCAGCAAGCCAGGATATGTAAGAAACGGGTTTTCCCAGATCTGAAGTCAGCTTATGTCTCTCTCCGTTATACCACATTTCCTCATATTCATATACAGATAAATAGACAGACCCATGTGTATAAAGACATACACACATAAATGATTTATACATATTGAGAGAGCGAGCATAGTTTGTTTTCTTTTTTGCTTCATTACTCAAAATGAAAAGCATACAACTAATCTATTCATGAGTTTATTTTTTTTTATTCTTTTTTCATGGTCATGGTAACATCACAATTGCATTGGTTCAATCTTTGAGGAATATGGTTGGTTCCTAAAGTAGAAGTTATTATTGTATCTATCCTGGAATTTTTTGGCACTTATAGCTGACTTGCAGCAAGAACTTGCCATTCCCCAGCAGAATCATTTAGGGGTAAATTTTCTAACCATGAAATTATGCATGAGTGGTTTTCAACTTTTCCATAAAAGAACCATTTGTAAAAGTATTTGTGATCTTACAAAGTTTCAGTCCCAAGAGCCTCCAGAATAGTGTTCTTTTGCTTAGCTTGAAAATAGAGTTTAGACTCATTTCATGAACTCAATAATAGTGGACTCCATCATGGCATTTCACACTTCCCTTTAACTATATCAAATGATAGGGAAAGGGAGAATAGTAGATTTGTCAATTATTTAATATTAGTAGCTTTTACGGGGATTCCATTTCATTCTCTTTAATACTGTGAGCTGATTCTTCTTTTCCCTCTAATCCTATGACTATAATATCCCCATAGCTCTATACTCTGCCCTTTGTGGGGTTCTTCCCCTCATTTCTATGTTTCTATTCAAGTTTCATTTTCCCAGTGGTTATCAGACATTTCCAACTGAATGTCCCATCATCACTGCACACTCAGCAAGCCCAAAGCTGAACTCACCATCTTTCCCCTGAAACTGACTCCTTTTCCCAATTATCTTATTACATAAGAAAGGCATAACTACTAGAAAGCCAAATTTGGAGGCTAGAAATCTGGGTTTGAATCCTGCCGTGGATATTCTTTGAGTAAACCTGGGAGAATGACTTGAGAAGCTCTTGAGGAGAGTTTACTATGTAGCCCTAGGCAACTCATTTAAACTTCCTTCTGTAAAATAGAGGTAAAAATGTTGGCACCTCAATTGAGATTTACTTCTCTCAATTCCAACTATATACATTGTTTGTTGCCAGTCCAGTTTTTCTGATGATATGGTCAACTGCAGAGAGTTCAAGGAGGAAGGTGGGGAATCCTCTTAGGTCTCATTCCCTTTCGCTTCAATAATATTTGATTATAAGCACAATGGTCTAGTTCAGGGTCCTCAAACTACTCCCGTGGGTCAGATGCAGCAGCTGAGGATGATTATCCCCCTCACCCAGGGCTATGAAGTTTCTTTATTTAAAGTCCCACAAAACAAAGTTTTTGTTTTTACTATGGTCCGGCCCTCCAATAGTCTGAAGGACAGTGAACTGACCCCCTATTTAAAAAGTTTGAGGACCCCTGGTCTAATTCCTCAAAATGCTCTCAAAGCTTAATTGCCTTCTGTTGATATTATCTTATGTGATATAGACTGTCTAATTCTTTAAACCAGTTCCAATATATTTTGTTGTCTGACTTCATCCATTGCCTTGAAACACTTAACTCCTCCCAAAATAAGGGTTTGTTTGCACCTGGATTATACTTTTAATTGATATTTCTGATTTAATCAAAAGGTGCTTCCCTAGACAAAGGTATTAGTGTGTAGAGCATCTGGTTACTTAGATTAATTGGGGCTGGGAATCTGAGACTTTCCTTTTATACTTGGATTATTGCAACAACTTCCTAGATCATTATTATGTCTTCATTCTCTCCCATCCATAATATTCTCAGTCTAATATTTCTTAAACACTGCTATTATAATCATATTCTCTACTCTTATCCCCTTCAACAAGCTACAACCAGAATTATAATTAGGATGCAGCAGTTGGGGCTTCAGACTAGATAATTTCAAGGGTATTACTAATGCCTGTTTAGGAGCACATCCCCCAGACCTTTCCCTTCTCATCCTTCCCTCTCCCTGGCTTCTGGCCGCAGCATTGTAATTCAGCCTCTGCCCATCTGACTGTGCACCTTGACTACCGGTACTATTGATGTCCAGCTCATATTCCTAATAGTTGATAATTTCAAACTCTTTTTTTGCCCCTGGATTTTGATGATTCAGGAATAGCGAGGGAAATTGACAGTTCTATGCAAATCTTCCTTGCATCAGTCCAAATTTGTGCATAAGACATCACCCTGTGATATCATCTTTGAAAATGAAGGATAAATAACAACAATCCTCTGCACATAGCATAGCACCTGGCAACATAATAAATGTGTGTTGACTGTCACAGGTTTTTCTAGGTGTGTGGAGAATTGTATGGACCTTACACTTACAAACACATGTGCTTGTGCACAAATTGTATGGAAATAACTCAATCACATGGGCATGCTGAAGTCTTCAGTCTCTCCCATGATATATTGTAGTTCCTCACAACAAAAAAATAAGCCAGAACTTTTTTTTGAAAACATTTTTATGAAACTTTACCCAACTATTCTAGTCCATATTGATCTCCAGTCCCACTCGCCTCAGTACTCCCTTACTTCCACAAAACAGAGTTGGAAAGTTGGAAAGAAAGCTGGATGTCATCTGTCTGACCTATGCTAGAATAAGAATCCCAGACTAGTTGTAATGTACTCTGTGTGTGAAGGCCCCATTGAGGGATAAAATAATGATAATAACCAAATAACATTTGTATAGTACTTACTATGTGCCAGGCTCTGTTAAGTGCTTTACATTTAGTATCTGATCTGGCCCTCACAATAACCCAGGCAAGTATGTGTTAGTGCTATTCCCGTTTTACAAAGGAGGAAACTGAGGCAAGCAGAGGTTAAATGATTTCCCATGGTCACACAGTTTAAGTAAGTGTCTGAAGTCACATCAGAAACTCGAGTCTTCCCAACTCCAGGCCCAGTGCTCTATCCCCACTGCATTACTTAGCTATCAGTATCTGGCACTTGCTACAGGTGCTTGCTAAATATGTTCCCTTCCATCTTTCTTAATGTCTATTTGAAAGTTATGTGTATTTTTTGTTTTATTTATTTTGTGAGAAATTTTGTTTTCTCTAGTGGAAATATTCATGTATATTTCAAAACTCCAGGTGTAACATCCACATTCCCTATCAGTTTTGTGCCCCAGCTTGCCAGTCATCCTTGTAACACTAAACAAACTTCTCATGAAAAGGAAGTAGGTAGAGCCCCTTATACTGTTCATTAGCGGTACTTACTTACTGTTGAATGACATTTAACACCCCTATGCTGTTTTCCCCACCCAGAGTGTCCTTGCAGTAATGTCAGTTCCTGGTTTTATGTCAGGATTAAGTTTTCCCCTATAAAATGTTTTGCTTTTTCTTATAGAATTATGTGTCTGAATTCACTTTTAGTAATGGGGCATGTCTGACAGAAGTTGATTTTATGGGGGAGTTCAGGGAGAATTATGAAAAGAAAATCCATTATTTTTGGCTTGTTGTCCCACATTCTTTCATACTGTAACTCCCTGTCAAGTTACCATTATATCATGCCAGCATCAAGCTGAGAGATTCCACACACTGAACAGTGACCCATTGGATCTGAGTTATTTGTCTGACTCATGTTGGTTTAGGCTAAAGAAAAGAACATGTTTCATTAACACATCCTTACTGTTTTGTCTATTAAAATTTGGAGTTGATAATTATTGACTAACATTGACATAATGACATATTTTGAAGAGAAGACATCAGTTGGGAGCTCTGTTAAGTTTAATTATACCTTTAACTTTAAAAGAGATTAAAAGGACATGTTAACTGTGCTATGACCTTTACTTTATAATTTTGTTTTTAAAACCATAGCAGTCCTTTTTAAAATGATGACTTCTGGGAAGAGTTTTCACTGTGCTGGTTACCTAAGAAGACTGGGCAATACCAGTTTATTCCCTTTATGTTTTACAGGTACGCAGCGTGCCAATGCTCGAGCTCCCGCCCCTTATAAACGAGATTTTGAAGCCAAACTACGGAATTTCTACAGGAAGTTGGAAACTAAAGGATATGGGCAAGGGCCCGGGAAGTTAAAGTAAGTCACAATGATCTGTTAAGCCAGATTTGTAGATTATTAAAGAATGACCTGTGTTTGGGAAATCACTAAAATAACTTTGAATGAATTTGATCAGACTTTACCTTAGTCTTCCATTGGTATCCTGGCATTGTTGAGTGAATTATATAAATACAACCAAATTCTGAGAATAAGTACCATTAAGTCTTAAAGCTTTTTTTATTTATTTGCTTTAACATACCACCACTCACTGTTTTGCAAGGAAAAAAATTACAGTTGGGGAGAGAACTGAATTTTTTCTCTTTTTAAAATTATATATTTTCTCAACAATTGCTCCAATTGCCTTTCAACATGTCATGAATTAAATTTTACTATTATCCATGTTCATCTTTGAGCATTAACAACTTTAATCTTCATTTCTTCCCACACAATAAAAAATAATAATAGTTCGTGTTTATAGAGGATCTTACAGTTTACAAAGAAATCTTTAAATATCCTAAGTGGTTAAAAAATATTATTGCTCCTTATCCTTATCCAGCTTCCTTCATATTTGGGGCTACTAAAACAATGATAAGATTGTGCCAAGATCAGTTTTGAGGGTGTAGGTAGAAGCTAATTATCATTATATCATTTGAGAATGTCAAAGGAGGGGAATTTTCCTGCTGATGCTGGACATTTCCAGCCATCCAAATGAACCAATGATATAGAAAGTAGCTTTTAGTTTGAATTCAAGGTCAGATTTATGGACCACAACCCCATCTAAAGATCTCTCAGCCACAGATGGAAGTCTCATTTCTCCCCAATCCCATACTCTTTCGCAGGTGCTTACAAGATAGCAAGAGTTAATATAAATGAATTATATTAGAATTATGGGATAGCAAGAGCTAACCCATAATTCTAATATAATTCATAATTCTCACATTTATATAACACTTTACAAAGCATTTTCACATCTATAATCTCATTTGATCCTCACCAAAAGCCTGTAAGAAGAAGAGGCCATATATTATTATCCCTATTTTATAGATGAGACTCAGAACACTAATTAACTTTCCCAGGGTTAACACATCTTAGTAAGTGGCAGAACCAAGACTCAAGTCCAGGTTGCAAATTCTGGTTTAAATTCAGAACTGTTTCCAACATATTGCTTCAGGAATTTCACAAAGCAGCAGCTTTTATTCCTTTGCTGCCATGAACTTTCTTCTGAATTGAATTCTTAGAGAAAAGAAAAGCTAGAAATATCCTTCTTGTTTCTCCTACTCCTGGATGACCAAACTATTAGTCACTATCAGGCAGGCCAGAACATTATTATACTCAACTGAAACCAAAAACATAAAGGCCAAAAGATGCGTCTAACTGCAGTTGCCTCTTAGCTACCTGAGGTTGGTAAAGAAAGGAGAGAAGAAAAGCTTTGGAAGTTGCCCCCATGTCCATCACTCATCCAGAAGTCAAGTAAAAATTCCATTGTTTATAGGGGAGAATAAGAAGAAATGAGCAGAGAACAGGAGGTGGGCTATAAGGGCTCTAGGACTTTGTTGGAGGGGTTAGCAAAGATAAAAGCAAATCTCACTATCTGGAAGTATCATGATCTGGTAGAAAAAATGCTGAATTTATAATCAGCAGACCTGTATTCAAATCATAGCTTACCACTATCTAGTTGTGTAAACTTGGGAAATCATAGTACTTCTTGAACTGTTTTCTTTCTCTGAGAAATGAGTGGATTAGATGACTTCAGAGGTTTGTTCTAGTTCTGATTATTTCATCATTATCTAACTTGATAATGACTGATAATTCAAAAAAGTCCTAGTTTTCATGTGCCCCCAAATTCATTCTGAGGCTACATTCCTCCTAATCCCTTCAGAGAGCTCTGCTGTTAATATGTGTGGGCACTTCAGCTGCAAGGAGCAGTCCCATCCTTGCATGACTCTCTGTGAGCTCTGTTGGGGACCACTCCAAAAGGGAGGAACAAGAGAATTACTTCAAGCAACTCTGTTGACCTTGGAGGGCACTTCCAGGGCCACCCATGAGGGCTCTTTTGCAAGAATGTCTAGCAAAGTTCCTTCCGTGCACATAGTTGACCCTAACAAATGACTGAATTAAATATAATTGAATAAACTCAATGCAAAGAAGCTCAATATTGCATCAGTAATAGGAAATATATGAAGGAGGAGTATCATCTTTGTCCACTTCATGATTCAGGTAGTGAAATTTATAAAATCATTCATACTCCTAGAGCTGGAAGGGACACTGGAGGCCATCTACTCTAATCACCTCATTTTATAGATCAGGAAAATAATGTTCACAAAAGTCTTGTGCAAGCTCACACAAGAAGTAAGAGTCTGAGATAGAATTTGGACCATGGTCCTCTGACTCTAGAATCAGGGTTCTTTTCACATTATCATCATGATCAAAATGGATATTTGTATAGGACTTAAAATTTTGCAGAGTGCTTTTACACATATTATTTCATTTGAGCTATAACAATTCTGTGAGGTAGGTGGTATGAGCCCTGCCCTATGTACCTGGTTCGTGTTGAACTAACTGAAATTTTGAGTAAATTGACTTTCCAAAGGCCATATTATTAATAAGAGCAAGATGAGGTCTTTAGGCCCAATATTCTCTCTACCAGAGCACACCATTACTTACTTCCCTTTTGTCATCTGTATAACCTTCCACGTGTTGGCATTTGCTTTAAGTGCAATCTGAAATGTCCTTAATAATAACTTTGATTGTGGTGGCTTAACCATTGTCTGCCTTAATTTCCTCAGTTGTAAGATGGGATAATAACGCCTAAATTCTCAAGTTGTTGGGAGGATCAGATGAGATAATATTTGTGAAGCACTCAGCACAGTTCCTAGCATGTAGTAGAGATTTTACAATTGTTAGTTGTTGTTGTTATTATTATTAATACTCTTAATTCAAGACTTTTAAATAAAACTCAGCTGTGCCTTTCTCCGAGTGAATGCTAAAATATGAATGTTTGAATTTAGAATAGAAATTAAGAATCACTATAAACCTTTTTTGGAGTGATATTTTCTCTCATTCTTGCCTAAGTTATGTCCTTCGACACTTGGTAACTAAATCCCTTGCCTAAGTACAGTGAAGCCTACAACATTACCTAATGGGGTTGTAATTCCTTAATTAAACAAGATTTGTGTGCTTTATTTGGTAAGCATTTCATTCTTGGGGGGAAAATATCATTTCACTGTGCACGATGGATTCTCTGGAGTTATTATTCCAGATCATGGGCAGGATGCTCTGCCTATCATCTTATATTCTCACATCTATTAAAAAAATTACAGAACATAGGTGTGTTAGAAATGGCTGGTGATTTCTCTCCCAACAAATAAGCTAAATACGTGGAGCTTTTAATTATCGAGTTAATCTTTTAAAAAGTATGATTTTTATGTAGAGACATAATATGTAGAGATAGCATATATGTTTATTTTTACATACATATATAAATACATATTATGTGTGCTTGTGTGTTTCCCTCTAGGAAAAGTAATGGAAACTATTTGTATTTTTAAAATAATTATGTACAGGTTAATCATCAGAAGAGACCATTTGTTGGAAGATGCTTTTAATCAGATTATGGGCTATTCCAGAAAAGACTTGCAGAGGAATAAGCTCTATGTCACCTTTGTTGGAGAGGAAGGGTGAGTAGAACAGAGAAGTGGCCTGAAGAGCACAAGTTGCCTGTTATGCAGCTGTGCCCGGATGTTTCGCCACCATGTTGTGGTTGCCTGAAACAGGAAAGCATTCTGGCAGGAAATACCATTTATGTAAGCTTAAACCTTTAAATGTGCTTTTTCTTTCTTTCTTTTTTTCTTTCTTTCTTTCTTTCTTTCCTTCTTTCTCTCTGTCTTTTTCTTTCTTTCTTTCTCCTATCACTCTGGATTTCTTTTCCTTTCTCCTCTATTTTTCTTGGCTTCCTCAGTTATTTAAAAATTATTTGACATTGAAAAGATTCTGAATATTCAACTGAAAACAATTTCTGAGTGATTTTTGGCTCTCCTTTTTTTTGAGGGGCAAGGTGGGGATTGAGGGAGGGAAGAATTTATATTTGATTGAATTTGCTCTTTAATTATGTGCAATGGTGTATTGAGAAAAAAGCATTACATAGTTTAGACAAGACCAATTTTGCTTTTACTGGTTGAAATCCTATTACTCTACTAAAAGATCCTTGTGAGCAATGTTTCTTGGCCCCTCTCCCTAATTAACTCCACCTCCAGTTTCTCTGTTTCCTTGGAAGAGGAAGGAAACCATGCAAAACATCCACCTGACATAAACAGATGTATCAAACCTTTATGACTCTTCAGTGAGTAAACAGCTACAGATAAGGATTAGGCAATAAAGGTGTCCTAGACTCCCACACTATGGAAGACTCTTGCAGCAACACAGACACAACAGTTGTCAAATTCTTATCTTGGAAGCTACCATTTCCCATTGCTGTTCTTTCCTAATCTTCTCAGTTCCAGTCTCGCATTTGATTTTTCAGGGGTGAGGAAGAGTTTAGTGATCCCAGCCTTAAGTTGGAGGCATGGTGAAAAATCTCAGAGCATCTTCTATCATTTGCATGGTTTGGTTTTGAAAGCAGTCCTCTTAGCCAAGTTTAAGGAAATCTGCTGCTCTGCTCCTCAGGTGCTAGACAAGTCACTGTAAGATAAAGTTTCTTTACCTTTGGTTGTCTCCTAGGGCAATGATCCATGGGGATTGTTTTCTTCTCCTTAGATCTCCTTTATCATTTCACTTAATGACTGATTCTTGCTGCTTTTTCATACTATATCATTGTTGTCTCTCCTTTCTGCAGTTGGACTGAATGTACCTTTTACAAGGCAGCCAACAATGTAAAAATGTGAAATTATTAACACAGAAACTAAATGATTTGAGTCTCATGGTTTTAATGACCAGGACTCCCAGAGTGTCACCAAGGGTTCATTAAAGTGGCTAGGAGGCAGAGGTGTGCCAATGATAAATGAAGAAATATATTTGGCTTTAATACAGCTATGCACAGGATGTGAAGTATGTTCTGCCTCAGCCAGTGAGGGGAGAATGAATTCCCTCACCTGACACCCCAATTTCCTTCCTACACAATTTCATCTGCTATGGAACATTATTATGCCATAATGAAGCTGTGGCTCAAGTCTTAGCAAGCTATAGGTGAGAGATAGCACAGAAGGAGAATTAGATTTGTACCCAAAGACTCTGGGACCAAATCCTGTCTGGAACACTTACTACCTGTGTGATCCTAAGCAAGTCCCCTTTACTCCTGTGGGTCTGAGTTTCGTTATTCATAAAATGTAAGTAATGTATGTGATGATCCTTTAGGTTCCTTCCAGTTCTAAAGCTAGGATCTTATGTTCCACTGTGCTCCAGCTTTGAAGAGAACAGATTATTGTAATATTGGATTATCCTAAGACAGCTTTCCCATAAACTGAACATGTAGCCTCCATCTCTACCAGCAGCGACAGAATGAATAGATTTGGCACCCTTTTCTTTGATAAACTTGGATAATTTTTCCTTTTTCACTTTCCAGTTCCTCTCTTTTTCTAGGAATAAAACTGTGGTTGACCCACAGGAAACACAAGAAGCAGGAGAATTTGTAGAAGCTTTGACTATCCCATCCACAGTGAGCAGTTCCCAGGGCCTACTTTGGCTTATCCACTAGCAATACAAACTTATATGAGTAAGACCAGCTGATTTCATGACCTCACCCCTAAGCAGCTGCATATGGAAGGAGATCCTGTTGACATCACTTTAGCATTATTCTGGAGTCTCTTTCTTAGATACAAACATAATGTTGGTCTTAAAGAGAAGTAAAATTGAGGAACAAATAAATTTTGAAAGATCAACAGGTCCTAAGAAGGAAAATAGGAACAATTCAAAAAAAAAGCATTTATTTCTATTTCCCCAAATACTTTAAATAATTAATAAAATATCATTAGTCTTTCACTCTGGTTTATACTGGGAATCCATGTTTATTTAAATATTTTTACTGAAGTAAGAAAAGCAAATCTTTACCACTTGCTATCTTTAGTTATATTGTTGCCCTTTAGAAATGTTTCCTTTTAATGCTTTGAAAGCTTTAAAAATATATATATATATATATATATATATATATATATATATAATTTTGTTCTATTGTGTAGCTATAATGATGAAAAGATTGAATTTTTTACAGATCCAGTTTGTTATAAAAATTTATCATAATTTTATAAGAGGATTGGGAAAAGTTTTTTGCATTCAATTTTTGGTGTCCCAAAACTGTAGTTTTAAACTTAAATTAAGATTCAATCCCTTCACATTACAGTTGTTCTTTGCTACTGCCTCCATTGGCACAGAACAAGAATGATTCTTCTATATCTTCTCATGCTCTGTGATTGTCATGCAAGATTTTCTATAAATTTTCTTTGTGCCAAAGGGACTTCAATGTATCCCTGAGGCTGATTCTTTTGATACAAGTGACATCTTGTACCAAATGGCATCACCAAGAAAATGCTGGCATTAATATGAGAGACTTCCATGTCAGCAACTTGTCTGGATTCAATCCTTCAAAATGCCTATTTCTCAAATGTACATTACAGCCTAATCTTATTATCCTAGTCATTCTTCTCTGTAGTCAGTACTTTTGTTTATCTTCAATATCCATATCTATGTATATATATATGCATGTATAAATATGTATATGCATGCACATATATGAATTTGCTGATGGGCAAACTCAGTACATTGTCAGTCTGTTGCTTGGTATAATCCAGACCATTGGAGTCCAACACTAAATAACAGTTCTTCCGCCACCCTCCCTCCTTTCTCTGTAGCCCAAACCAAATTAAAACGTAATTGGAAAATGTTTGACATAAATAAATAAAATTACAATATAAGTAATTTTTTCTAAGTCAACTTGGCAGCTAGAGATCTATTTCTATTTGAATTTGATCCACTGATCTAGAAAATAAACATTTTTCATACATTTTGATTTCGTTTTGTTTTTCAAATTAAGATGGATGGGGGCAGCTATAGAACACCAGACCTGAAATCAAGAGGATCCGAGTTCAAATTTGACCTCAGACACAACACTTCCTAGCTGTGTGACCCTGGGCTAGTCACTTAATCCCAGTTGCCTCCGCAAAAATTAATTAATTAAGATGGATGAAATGTTATCCCTGAAAGACTAATCATGTCACCAAGGCATGCCTGGGGCATTATTTGGCTTGTGGGAATGAAACATTTGGAAAGCAAATTATTCTTCAGTTTGGGTTTTATAGTAGATATTGAACATTTTAGATCAGTCAAGCAATAAACAAGCATTTATTAAAGTTTTGCCGCTCAGATACAATTTACAAAGGAAGTGGGATTGGGGTAGACCTATAGTAGCAGAGAGGGAAAATACTGTAGATAGATAAGTAAATTCAATTACTTCAATAAGCAACTTTACATAAGATAAGGAAATTAAGCATATAAACAAATTAAATACTGGAGAGAAGGCACCAAAAACTAGAGCAATCACTCTTAAAGGTGACACTTTAGCTGAGCCTTGAAGAGACTTGCAAGTTGCAAGAGCCAAAGCCAGAGAGGAAGAACATTATAGGTTCTGAGGACAGCTTTTTCAAAAGCATTGAAAGTGGGAGATAGATAATCTTGCACAGGGGACAATAGTATAACTAAACTACTTTGTCTGGGTCTTATAATATAATAGGCTAAAGCCAGATCAGATCAGGAAGGTTTTAAATGGCAAACAGAGGAATTTTAATGGCCAATAAAACTTCTGGCACATTAGTGAATGACATGGTCAGACCTATTCTTTGGGAATATCATTTTGGCAGCTGTGGAAAAGATAGATTAGATAGAAGAGAGGCTGAATGAAGGAAGACCTTTTAAGAGGCTATTGCTATGTCTAGTTAAGAAGTGTTGAAGGCCTAAAGTAGGGCAGTTGCTATGTGAGGTAAGTATATCTCTTTGTTTTGTGCCTTGCTCAGTGTTAATAACAATCAATCTACAAGCATTTATTAATTGACTTCTCTATGGTTGCATCTGCCACAGGACATTTTTACATACATATGGGAAACACCTTGTTTGAGAAAAGCACTAAGCTTATATTATTTAAACTTCTTGATCCAACTAAATGACTGTGAAGATCTGTTCCACTGTAAAAGTCATATACTGCTAGTTACTTCTTCAAGTTTTCATTAAAGAAATCCATGACATTCAGGAACAAATCATTTTCATAAAGAGTCTTTAGAGATGAAAAATAGAGAGCATTGGATTATAATCCTGAGATCAGAGTTCAAATCTCAGCATTTCTGTTTATTGTGTGACCTTAGTCAAGTCACTGAACATTTCTGTAACTCATTTTCCTCATGTGTAAAAGAAGAGAGTTGGGAAAGGTGATCTTTGGGATTCTTCTCCAGTTCTAGATTCATGATTTTAGGAGCTCATGATGATTGGTGATTGCTGATGTCTTCTCACTTGTCTTTCCCCTTCTTAAGTAGAAGAATCACTTTTAACTGTTCTCATTCTTTTGGAATCTTCCCCTCTTTGAGGTATCTATCCTGAAAATTATTCCATCATACCTTTAAATTATCACCTCCTAACCATTTTCTTCTATATACATTTAATTAGATTCAGCTGTTTTCCACAACTTTACTTTAAATAATTTTGCCACTACCTTGCATTGAAGTTGTGGCTCTCCAATGATAAATAGAATATGCAAATTTAAAATAGACTTCACTTCCTAGAACTCCCAGAATTGTAGGCTCAGTCTATAAAACAGTTACATTTTCTCTTTTTTTCCCCCTTGTCTTTAGGTACCTCCCACCCTCCCCTTGACTGATTTTAATATTGTTAAATTTTAATTAAAATATTTTAGTTGTTCACTTGTTTCAGTTATATCTGACTCTTCATGATCCTGTTTGAAATTTTCTTGACAAGGATACTGAAAATGATTTGCCAGATCATTTTACAGATAAAGTAACAAAGGCAAATGGGATTAAGGAACTGCCCCGTATCACATAGCTAGTAATTTTCTGAGTCTGCATTTGAACTGAGATCTTCCTGACTCCATCCCCAGAATCTATCCATTGTAGCTTCCACTTAGTTAAAATTAGGACTGAACCCAGTTATCTGTTGGAAATAGTGCTTCCAGATTCTTACTGATATTACTTACTCTGATTAATAAATACATTCGAACTGTGGTATGCAGATAAAGGGCTGAAAATGAAGTGAGGAAGATGAGTTCAAATTCTAATAAACACTAGCTGTATCCCTGTGGTTAAGTCACTTAACAGCTCTGTGCCTCAGTTGCCTCATTTGTAAAATAAGGAGTATGTACTTGATGTTCTTTAATTACTACTATGAGTATGACTACAATGGCAGTGACTAAGATTACAACTAATACACCTATATAGCATTTTAAGGTTTGCAAAGTTCTTTTCAAAAATTATATCCTTAAAACAATCCTGAGAGATAGAAGATTATCTTCAATTTCTCCAAGCTCTAAAGCTATGCTCCTTTGACCCTTTAGGATCTGTATTTCTAGGAGACTAGCAAGTATAGAAAGAAAAAAAATTGAAAAAAAAAGTTTTAGCTAGCTTAGGTATGGAACAAAATGTTTGTTGAGAGAGAGCAAGCTGTCCTTGAAGCTGAATTATAAGGGATACTGTAATTTATATTTATGATAGATTAGAATCAAAGGAAGGTTGAAGCAAGATAAATGATAGAAAAAACCTTTGCAGGGTGGCTCCAGGAGGCATTTAAGTTGAGATTTTGAATTCTCAGAGTGTCACAGATGCTTATATTAAAAAGAAATTACAAAAATGCTTCCAGAACCACCAAGAATTTTTCAGTTGTCAGTATCACCACTCTGACTCTGATATCACTACATCTGCCTACAGACGACTGTTTTTCAGTAAATTTGCATCTGCTGCTTACCTCTTGAGTAATGTTGAGGCTTGAACTCAGAGTCTGTAAAATTTGAGTTTAAATTTTCCTTCACATACCAGCTCTGTGGTCCTGCACAGTGCATCTGACTCCTCTCTGTTTCCTTATCTGTAAAATGAAGGGGTTGGGTTGAATGATCTTAAAGCTGTTTATAGCAACTGAGTTAGCTGAACAATTTCCTTTTAACTCTGTTGCTTGATTTATTGCAAAAGGATAAGTAGTCATCTGAGTTGGTCATAGTTGGAAGTTTTATTCATGCACTAAAGTTTCCATTCAACTTAACAGGTTGGCTGTCTTTGCCAGGGAGCACAGGGGAACTGGAATTATGCAGTGATCTGTAACTAAGTCATCTTGACAGAACATGGTGGGAAAATGTGCATTATGCTTGCCTTGTCTCAAGCTCCCACAAGCATACTAGCAATTGCTTTGTGCTCATAAACAGTTAAGTGCCACATGTTCTTCCAACATATTTTTTTTTGGAACTAAAGACCATATATTATGCCCTAAAGAGTCAGGGATGTGTTTGCATGGAAAGGCAGAGAAGGTAGCTTGTGGTCTTGTGCTTACACCCTGGATGAGCCTTTTTCCTTCTTAGAACCCTTTAGCAACAAAGGTGTAATAGTCTGGAAAAGGATCATCTCTTTTCACCTCCTCCTTTTCCCTATTATGGCCAACCCTGTAAAAAGGTGCCTTTCTTTAAGATGAAGAATGAGTTCATTATTAGTCATGTATAATCAAATGATGTCAGTCACTTAGCTTGCAAAGCCATGTTTCAAACAGGGAGAGGATGTGTGCAAATAATTTTAGTTTGGGGGTTTCAGAGCAGTCGGACTCCAGGCCACATTTCATTCTGTTAGGCTTCCCGTAAGATGAGTAAAAGGATGCATCTAAAGAGGAAGAGAAACTAGAACTTTTAACATTTACAAAATGAAATGTAATTCTTCATGTTAAGCCCAGACTGCCTCTGGTAATCCTGAATTTGTATTTCTAGTTTTTATTGATACTAATAGCTCATATGTATATGGCACTGTGTAGTTTACAAAGTATTGTCATCAGAAGACCCCTGGGTAACACTAGTGTTAAATGCTATTCGCCCCAATTTAAAGACGAGAAAATTGAGATTCATAAAGGTTGACAATAGTTAATAGCTAGAGTCAGAGCTCCAACTCGTCAAGAAGACTTGAATCTAATCTCAGACATTTATTAGCAATGTGATCCTGGTGAGCAAGTAATTTAGCCCCAGCCTGCCTCAATTTCCTCATCTGTAAATTGGGCATAATAATTGCATCTATTCCTAAGGGTTTTATGAGGATAAAATAAGGGAATATTTGCAAAGTACAGTGCTAACTTTTAAATACTTTATAAATCATAGTTATTACTAAACCGTGCTGCATATTCTATATAAATCCATTTATTATGTTATCATTAACATAATTTGTAATCATTATTTGTAATAACAATAGGGGGCAATGTGGCTAGATGGAGACAGCACTAGACTTGAAGTTTTCCTTAGATTTTCTTCAAACTGGGTTCAAATCCTGCCTTGGACACTTAGTACCTGTATCATCCTCACCAAGTCACCTCTCAGTTTGGACTTCAGGGTCCTGAGGAGGTGTACTCAATGACTTCTAAGTTCCCTTCTGGCCATATTTCTATCAGCTATCACCTCATGATAATAGCCAATATTTAAATCACACTGTAAAGTTTGTTAAATGTTTCACGTACATTATAAAATATAATTCTTGTAACATTGCTCAGTTTCCTCATTTATAAAGTAAGAGGGTAAACTAAGATGACTCCAATATTTTACACAGAGTCTAGCATGTAGTAAGTGCTTAATAAATGCTTGTGGGCTTAATTTGCTCTATAGCTCCTTACTATTCTAGGTCTGTGACCTTGAGATCTTATTTATAGTCATAGATTTCCAAAGAAATAAGCATTACAGACGTTATTATCTCCATTTTCCAAATAAGGAAACTGAGACAAAATTCAAACCTTTCTCTTCTGATGGAGGAATATGCCTTTGTTCCATTGTCCTACACAGTCCCTCCTAAGCAAAAGGCTATAAATGATGATTCCTTCTTAGTAATATTGGCTTTAAACCAAGTAATGACAAGCTGACTTACTGTATTCTTCAACATTTACCTTGGCTAAAGATATCAAACCCTGCTGAGGAAAGCATGAATCTCAGCTCTGATTTGGTCTACTAACATTATGCCACAGTAACCTGCTAGGTCTTTTTAGATAATTCAGTAATTAGCATCCTGCTTATATAACTGTAACAGGGTGAACTCAATAGTTGTGTGCCTCCAAACTGATGTAGACCAGCTAAAGAACATTTTTTCTGTCTTAAAGACAATATCTAGCAAATGATTTTCAGAATTTTTTTTGTTGTTACATCATTTCCTTTGCATTTATCACATGGATGTTCCATTTTCAGTGATTCTTAGTTGGGGGGGGGGAAACACATCAAGCCATCCCAGAGCCCCCACATTTTGTGTGGTATGTCAAACAGCATAGTACTACAGTGATGTTAGTCAGATGCCTGAATAACACTTCCCAGAACTTAAACCACACTGCTACCATAGGACATCTGCATTTGGATGTTCTTCGTTGCAGCTGTTGTGTGGCTACATGCCTGCTGTAATGAGCTTCTGAATTTTGGTGCCAAGGATTTAGCTGTGGAACCAACCCGACTGGCAGAACAGGAACGCAACAAATGATCCATCTGATATGAGTCATATTAACTCTTTGTATAAAAGATGCTGTTGAGAAAGGATAGAAATAGCCTAGATGAAGGGCTGCTCTGACATATTTGTTCAGTTAAATATGTTGGAGTAGTCATCTTGCTCTTCAAACTACCCTCAAGTTTTGTCAATATTTAGGATGTCAAACACAACTAAGTACCACTTGCTTACAAAATAAGTGTTGACCTCAGTGGGAATCTGTGACTAATTCCAGAATTAAAGAATGGATAGATGAAAACTTGCCTCAGAAAAAAGGATAGTTCATCTTGGTTAAACTGTTATTAATGGCTAAATTGGTTCTCTCTGGGGGAAAAAATGTTCTTTTTCATTTTGCCCCATTTGATTTATACTCTGACCACAGTAAAGAGACAAAACAAAGAAGCCAGTTTTCAACATTTTAAAGAGTTTATTTGAATGTTACAAAGAACTAAGCTTTTAAGGCATATTCCAGTTATGAGATTTCTGCAAAATACTGTTTGTTTTCTTTTTCTTGGGGCAGTGGTAAGTAGCAAAAACACCTCATGCTGCTGAGCTTGTATAGCTCCTCAAGGAAAATTGCAGTCCCACTCATTCCTTCATTGATTTATTCAGCCAACATTTTTTGAGCACCTACCTACTTACTCTGCATGATACTCTGTAAGATTCCTAATAAAAATGCAAATGATGTTCATTTTTTTTTCTTTAGAAAGCAACAAAAATTTCTGTGAAGATGGTACCAGAATAAAGTCAAAGGACAATGAGCTCTGCTGATGTTTCAGAAATAATATGACAGCTAAATTTTAAGCAGGAAAAAAATGACTTCATTTTACATGTTAACCTCCTTTGTGCAAAGACAATACTGCATAAATTTGTGTAGCATTTATGCATTTGCTTCATGTTCAGCATGCTATATCCTGTATGTGGTGTCTCAAGATCCTTGAAAGCAGAGACCATGTCTGTTGAACTCAACTTCATATAGTCTCCAAAGCAATACCATACAGAGAGATTTAATCAAGACTCTACATTAGACATATGAGCACATATGAGTGGACTTTTTGTTCTCTTTATCTGATGCTTTTCTGAATTCTTTTTCCTTTTCCTGAAGTAATGTAACCCAAGAGATTGAGCTTCATAATAAATAAAATGAAGGAACTGAATGACTTTTTCTGCTCATCTTTCCACCATAGGCCTTTCTCCTTCCCAGTTGTGCCACAGTGAATTCCTCAATGAGGCTGTTTTGTTACTTGGTGCCATAGCCTACTTCATGAATAGTATTAATAGACCTGCATCCTCTTTTTTCTTCTCCAGTCTGGTAACTTCAGCCACAGCAGACTAGTTGTTTCATTCAGACCATTGCAATCTCTTCACTCATCCCTTTGAAGTCAGCAATGTCACCCTAAGCCTACCAAAATCATCTTCTCCACATTCCACTGTGACACTGCTTTCCTCACACATAGTTGTTCTAATAGAATGTTATGGATCAAGTTTGAGATCTTCATCCTCCACTTCAAAAACACTTTATTAGGCAACAGCCTAGCACTTCTCATCTTCTGTGTCTTTTTCTAATCCCCAGGCTATCTCTAACCTTGTCTCCTCTAATTTGCTTTAAACCTTGATCACTTGAATCCAAACATTCCAGTTCTTCTTTGATCATCTTCTCAGGGTATCCTTTGCCTCTGAAATTCCCATTTGGCCATTTGTCAAGCTCTCTCTCTCTCTTCCTTCGCCAATGAGTAAAGGTGAAAGAAGTTCTTCATTCCTTAGTGGATGGGAAGTTTCTGAAATGTCAGGCCTGGTATAATTTTAATTTTGATTCTGTTCCTCTCGTTATATTTATGCCACTGGGCGAGCCATTCCCTTTCAAGCCTCCATTTTCTCATCTATAAAATAAGGAGTTTGTACTGGATCATCTCCAAGCTCAAAGTCTATGGTCCTAGAATATAAGGGCTCCATAATGGCCTTCCTCAATAATTGAAGAGAGGCTGAAAATCTCTCCCTACCTTTTCACAATTCAAATCATGTACTTTATCAACTTCAGTTCTTTAATTTCATTAATGTGAGTGCTCACTCTATATACATGGATCACAATCCTGCCATATCTTCTCAGCCTGGGAGAAGCCATGAGCCCTACATAGAAAACACTTACCTAATATGCTTTGAAATCCTCTTCTAATTCTCTTTAATTTCTTGAGGGACACCAAGGTAGCATCAAGGCAATCTGTTGTCTTTAATGCTCATTCCCCACCTGGTCAGTACCACTTTCTAGCCATACCACCTTCTTGAATAATACATTTTGTTATTTAAGAGTTTCTGAACATAATGTGAATGACATCATTAATGGGTTGTTTCTCTTGTGTATTTACCATTTCCTTATGTTTTCTATATATTATACATCTATCTGAAGCATTGTTTTGAGTTCAGCATTTGAAAATTGGAAGTGCAGCTGTTTCATGAGGCCTCTGTAGTTCTTGATAGAGTGACTCAACTGCCTTTGTGTTCCTTAATAGATAATTAATAAGCATATCTTGGTGATGATGAATTATGTAAACTGTACTTGCTACATTTAGCACTGGGTGGGAAAAAACACTAACTTTTTGTTTGTTTTTATAGGCTGGATTACAGTGGACCTTCTAGAGAGTTTTTCTTCCTGGTATCCAGAGAACTCTTTAATCCATATTATGGCTTATTTGAATATTCAGCTAATGATACATATACAGTACAAATAAGTCCCATGTCTGCTTTTGTAGACAATCACCACGAATGGTAAGTTTGTGGGGTTTGGGAAATTGTGCTTTCCTCCATATGTTCTAATTTTGTTCAGATACAGATATCCACTTTAATTATTGATTAAAACCATAATTTTGCTTAGAAATCTCATTTGATTCTTTTATGGTTGAGTTTAAATACATAGACATCCTCAGCATATTGAATTATTATTTTTGTAAGTCAAATTTTAATTAGGCTGCTTGAAACACAGAACACATTATCTCTGAAAAAAACATGTTATAAATTATGACAAGTTTCCCAGGCTAGCTTACAAAAGATTATTTAACCAATTACTCAATTGATGTAGTACAAAAACTGAAAGCAGCATGGCTTGGCGGATAGTGTTAGCCTGGGAGTCAAGAGGCCTTTTCTGTCACTTACCAATTCTGATATTTATTGTCTTTGGTTTATGTTTTTTGTTGTAATTCTACAAGACTGTATGTTGCAGAGTAGGAGCCTGCATTGGCAGCGAAGATTTCTCAGTAGAAGTTCATCACACAAATGAAATCACAGGTCTGATTTAAAAAAAAAAAAAACACAACTGCAAATGAAAATGTTGAGTTCTTCTGTGCTTCATCAGCCTTGAAAAGGGCAGGGAGTACCTTAGGAAATTAGCCCTGGGAAGACTCTTTAGGACAGCATCTGGGGAAGTTTGACAGCCAAAGGATTAGAGCTGGTCCAGCATCTACAGATGTAGTTAACTATAATTAATAAACATTTATTAAATGCCTGCTATGTCAGACCTTATGTTAAGCTCTCAGCAAGTCTACATACTAATGGTCAAGCAAAGTAGAGGTGAAGCAGAGACATTGGGAATTCTTCAGCTGAAGGACCCACATGTGCAAAAATGTTTGTAGCAGCTCTTTTTGTGGTAGCAAAGAAGTGGGAAATGAATAAATGCCCATGATTTTGGGAATGGAATATTATTGTTCTATTTAAAAAATGATGAACAATCTGATTTTGGAAGGACCTGGAAAGATTTATATGATCTGATACTGAGCAAAACAAACAGAACCAGGAATATATTGTACACAATAATAGCAAGAATGTGTGATGATCAACTATGAAAGACTTGGTTCTGCTCAGTGGCTCAGTGATCCAAAACATTACCAAAAGACTTTGGAAAGAAAATGCCATCTGCATCCAGAAAAAGAACTGTGGAGACCGAATGTAAATCAACACATGCTGTATTCACTTTTTTCTGTTTTTTTTTTTTTTTCCTTTCCCATGGTTTTTCCCTTTTGCTCTGATTTTTCTCTTCCGACATGATTTCTAAAGCAATGTGTACTAAAAATAAATAATTTTTTTAAAAAAGGAATTCTTCAGCTGACTAAGATGTGGGGGAAGAGAAAGGATTATAGGCCCAGAGGAGAGGTCCCAGAGTTGGTGAGAAGGCACTCTCAGCAATGCCAGCAAAAATGGCATTAATGATGGGAAAGAATGCCATTAGGAATGGCTAGTCATTACAAATGCTAATTTGTAAATCAACAGTTTCTAAATTGAGCACTACTTTCATAAAATCTTAAGAAAAAAAGAGATATTTTATAATTTCAGATTAAGCTTGTTTTTAAAATTAAATTATTTAATTTCAAGATATTTTTTCCTAATCCCTTCAATCACGGACTTTAAAATTGTCAAATCATCAATTTTTGAGAGTGCTTATTTGTTTTATATTGGGCACAAGAGATAAAGTATGAAATAGTCCTATACTGAGAGAATATTCATGCCCTTTTTTGTCAATATCTTGAGAAAAAATCTAATTATGGTTTAGAGGTTAATTAATCTAATTATCACCCTAACATCACGTTAGCTACCATTTGCAATGCAATCGCTGGTATCTACTAAACATTTGGGGAGAGGAACATAACTTTGATAGAAGAAACAACAATGGACAAACTGTAGCTTTTAATATATCTCATATCAGCTGCTGCTCAAGAGACTGACTTTGGGAAACCATCAAATTCAATTACTGGGAGCTCATTGATTTTGAAATATTGATCTTGAAATAAAGAGAACTGTAAGAGTATTCATTTCAGTCAGTTAAGTGTATAATATCAGTTATTTTCAACAAAGTTTCCAAAATAAATCAGAATGAATTGTGCCTTGAGATATTTAGAAGATGCTACATTGTCTGTGGGAAATCCCAAAAACTTCCATAGGCAAAAATTTTCATTGCCCTAAAGACTGAGAGGATAACCATCATAATTACAGAGGAGGGAGAGAGAGAGAGAGAAAAGGGGAAGTTCTGCCAAGTAAGATATTTAGTTGTATACTAGAGTGACAAAGAATGAATTGGGGCTATAGATACAAGGAAAATACAGCTAGCATCAAAATGAACAAACTAGAAGCAAAATCAGTACCACTCTCCCTGTCATAGGCTACCTTAAGTGGTAACACCTTAACATCTTAAGTGGTAGCCCTCAGGGATTTCTCACAGATGCCAAAGAGCAACTTATGTTGGCAAAACAGATGATGAATGTGGAATACTATTTATACTACAAAGTCTTTGACTATTCAGTAACAGGTAACATTTATAAAGCGTTTGCTATGAGCCAAACACTGTGCTAAGCATTTTAAAATCATTATTTGGTCCTCACAACTACCCTAGGAAGTAGATGCCTTTGTTATCCCCATTTTACAGATGCAGAAACTGAAGCAAAAAGTGGTTGGTAACATACAGCTATTAAGTGTCTAAAGCTAGATTTGAACTCAAGTCTTCCTGACTCGACACCCAGCATTCCTTCCACTGAGCCACCTTGCTACTCAAATAACAAAGATAATTAAATCAAACAAATTTGACTTGGTGATCGATGTGTGAATTATTAGCCTGATGTAGGCTTGATTAGTCTAGGACAGTGGTTCTCAAACTTTTGTTCTCAGTATCTTCATGTTGTTAAAAAAAACTATCGAGGATCTGTTCAAAGAGTTTTTGTTCACATGGGTTATATTTATAGCTGTTTACTATGTTAAAAATAAAAAATAATTTTGTATTTGTAGACCCTCTGAAAGGGTTTCAGAGACCCCAACAATTCTTTGGACTACACTTTGAGGACCACTCGCCTAGGATATATATGAACTCCTTGTGTATGTAGAACCATTGAATAATTCACCAACCCAAGTGATGTGATCTGCTTCCTATTTTTCTTGTTCAGGTTCAGGTTTAGTGGTCGAATCCTTGGCCTTGCACTGATACACCAGTATTTGTTAGATGCCTTCTTCACACGACCATTTTATAAGGCACTCCTCAGAATGTGAGTAAAAGTATTTTGATTGGTTTTTTAATCAGCATGGAAAAAATACAGTATTTCCTTTTTTTGAAATGGAAAATTCCTGTTGTCAAAGTCAGTGTTTCCCTATCTGCTAACAATCTTCATTGTGCCCTTGTTTTTATAGCTGCACAAATTTTCTGAAACTAAATAAGTTTTGAAGTTTTGTTTATTTGTCTGACTATATTCTCTTCTTTTCCCCCTTTGTTTCTGGATTGCATACAAAATCTTAGTTTTGCTATCATCTTCTGAACCATTTTATCTTTCTCATACTTGGTAACACATGTTTCTTCATAACAATTGTACTTCAAATGCAGCTTTGGAATGCTTATGGCATTAATTCAGATTATTAATAGAATAGTTGTGGGTTAGTCTTTATGACTCACAGAGTCCTCTTCCCTTTGAGATGGATTTTTATGCTTCACATTGATGCAAACTGTAAATTACTCTTGGCTCACTTCTCATCTCCCATGGCCCTTTCTATGTCTTTGGGATACCCTGCTTGCTCAAAGCTCTCCCTTTGTGAAAGGAAAGTTAAGATTTATGGAGGGAGGTACAAATAAAACTTCCATGGGAAGTTTCAGTACTATTATAAAAATGAAAGACTGCAGCTAGCAATCTTTCTTTGGAGCAAACAGCTGGTTCTGTCCTATAAAAAGCAATACATTGCAGGGCCAAGCACAAGTAAGAAATATTTTGTTCTGCTTCTGGGACAAGTAGAAACAACATGAGGAGATCCTAGCAGAAAACTACCAACCCATACTCTTCTTCACCTTTGACCATCAGTTCTATCCCTATATCAATTTAACTTCTCTAGTAAATCCCTGACACTCGGAAAGAGAATTTCCAATGAACAAAAAAGGAAATAACCACTGGAAAAATGCTCTAATACCCAATAGGAAAAGGTAGCCTTGAAAGATTGTTGATTGTTGAATTGAAGACATAGTATTTTCTTCTTTTCTTTCAGCATCTTTTTGAGGATGGACTGACATTCCCAGAAGCAATATGAAGCATTGCTTGCTTATTATTCCTTTCAAACATCCTTTACTTCATTCAAACTGGCCCTCCATCTCCCATCTCAGTGACTTAAAGTCAGTCATTTCTTACTTCTACCCCTTAAAATCTTCCATTTCCTTCAGAGATTGGCCCAGGCTTTACCTCCTAAATAAGGCCCTTTCCTGATCTCAACAATTGCTGGTACCTCTCCTTCCCCCACAAATGCATATGTTGTCCTTCACCCTGTACTTCATGGAATGTCAACTGCTTGAAAGTGGGGACTTTCAGAGCCCCCCAGGCTAGCACTTTGTAGGTACTTAATAAATGTTATTTGATTAACTAATTGATTTTTACTCTAGCTTCCTATATGCCCTAATGATTTTGCTACTCTTAGTACACTTTCCACATTTCAAACTCATTGACTTCTGGCTGGATGAGGTCCAGTTCTTAGTCTCTCTATAAAATGAGAGATCAGTATTGTCAGATTGTATGGTAGAGTGGCAACAGTCCTGGATGGGTGATAGGAAAGCTGGATTTTAGTCAGGATTTTGCTGTTAAGTATCTCTGGGTGAGAGTACTTCACTGAATCCCTCTTGAGTCTCAGTTTCTTCCTCCATAACATAAGAGCATTGAAATGGAACATTTTTACAATCCTGACTATCTCTAACCTCTATAACCTCTTCAAAGTTTCTTAAGTTTTTTTCACTAGCTCTGTTTTAGACTCTAAATAACAGAAATCTAGGAATCACTGTTGCTTAATTCATCTTTTTTCCTAATATCTGTCAATGTTTACTAATAACATTTTACAATTTTACATTTTTCTCTTTGATACATTAGTCTGTGTGATTTGAGTGATCTAGAATACCTTGATGAGGAGTTCCACCAGAGCCTTCAGTGGATGAAAGACAATGACATACATGATATCCTAGACCTCACCTTTACTGTAAATGAAGAAGTTTTTGGACAGGTATGTGCATGCTAAAACCTTGTGGCCAGATTCTTTATTTGCTTTGTTAGAATTTATTGCTAGATGATCAACTATGTCAGTGGACAAACATTGGGCATGGCTATTCTTGGTTTAGTGTGACAATTACTAAATTGGGTGAATGTATTCATTTACTTTGTGAAGGTATGTTTCTTATTGCAGAGGCTATGTCTAGTAACAGCAATGCTATCATAGAAGGAAAGGAGCTAAATGACAGCATATTACATGTGTTGTTAAGTTATCCTTCTTATTCTTTGTTTTCAAAAATACAACATCCAGTATGAGCTACTTTTTATATTTCTAATACGTTTTTAAAGCCCTCATTTTCATGGAGCCCACATACTAAATACATTTTTATATCCAGCTACAAATCAGATAGGAAAATGCAGTTGTAAAATGAATAGAATCATAGATGTGAAAAATAGAATTGGTAGCATTGGTATATATTGTTGTCCCAGCATTAGTGTGGGTGGGACATCAGTGATTTCTTTCATTAATATACTTAGCTGTTAGGTTTTTTTTTTATTATTTTACCAGAATTCATGCTATATTTTAAACTTTGGTCTTCATCTGAATATAAATACTATATAAAAATAAAAATAACAAAAATAAATTAAGATTAATCTCAAAGTTAAACCCTCATTTAAACATTAGATAACAATACATCATAAGTGCTAGACCATATTAGGATTTATTAAAAGACCTCGTCAGCCATTCATATGGCAAACAGCCAGAGTCTCAAAGAAAGTCAGGCTAATTGAAAGGAATCTGCTAATGGATGTATGATTTAATGAGAATTAGAAATAAGTACAGATAATCAGATATATGAGATTTACTAAGTGCTCACTGTGTACATAGCATTGGGTAAGGGTTTCTTGTAAATAAAGTATGGAAGACACAATTTTTATAGTACAGAGATATCTGTAATTATATGAAATAAGGTAAAGTGTTTTCATGCTAGTGGTAATGGTTTCTTTTACAATACTTTAACTCCATTGAAGATACTTATGTAAATACATATTTGTTCCAAGATCACTGAACGAGAATTAAAGCCAGGGGGTGCCAATATCCCAGTCACAGAGAAGAACAAGAAAGAATACATCGAAAGAATGGTGAAATGGAGAATTGAGAGGGGTGTTGTACAACAAACAGAGAGCTTAGTACGAGGTTTTTATGAGGTAAAGAAATTGGGCCTTGGGGTGCATGCTTTGAATTTTGGTTTCTACAGATGTCAAAATCTACTTTTTTGTGTCCACAGATATCACATTTTATCTCTACTGGTATGAAGTATTTTCTTTTTACATAAAACATTTATTATTAAAATTAATTTTATGGGGAATATTCTTTGATTATATGAAAATTTTTCTGAAAAAAAATGGAGTGGGTAGGTTGGGGTGGATTGTTGAATTCATGGAATTCTCTGGTTCAAGAGGTCTTTGAGTTCAATGTTTTGACTAGAATTTAAATAGGATTTGATGATTTAATGACCACTAATATCATTTTAAGTCATGCATGCTAAGATATGGGTAATCGAATCTCATGCTTGAGGGTGTGAAATGATCATACCTAATGGTCAGAACAAACTAGTTATATGTTCCATGAGGTTTTTACTTTTGAAGCCACTAAGATCCTTTTTAGAAAAGAGAAGCAGATTGAACCAATCATTATTTTGTAGTATGGAAAATTCTGACTCTGAGAGGGAATATTTTGATTTAGCTAAAATTTCCCTAATACTCATATGGATATGTGGTCTCATATATATGAGTTTCCCCTCCAGCAAAAGAGTCAGCCAGTCAACAAACTTTTATTAAATGCTTTCTTTGTTCCGGGCACAACACTAACACTAGAGAAACAAAGAAAGATGGGGAAAAAAAGCCCTTTCTCCACAGCAGCTCACATTATAATGGAGAGACCTCATATAAGTAACCATGTAGATACAAGACATATGCAGTAAAAATGGGGATAGTCTCCGAGGGAAAGTAGTAACAGTATATGAAGAGAGATACTGAAAAAGGATTACTTCATAAGGTAGAGTTTGAGCTGAGTCTTCTGAGCCAGGAAAGCCAGGAGTCAGAGATGGATAAGTAGCCTAGACATGGGGGACAGTCAATGAAGAAGGAACAGTTGGGAGATGCTATATTATCTATCAAAACCAAAAAGAAATCCAGCATTGCTGAATTATAGAGTATATGGAGTAGATTAAAGTATAAGAAGACTAGAAAGGTAGAAAGAAGTCAGGTTGTGAAGAATTTTATACTGGAGATAAAAGGAAGCCACAAGAGTTTATTGAATGAGGGAGAAGGAGGGTAATATAGTTAGATCCACACTTTAAGAAGATCATTTTGACAGATAAATGGAGGATGAACTGTAGTGTGGAGAGACTTGAGGCAGGAAGACCAACCAGAAGACTGTTGCAATAGTTTAGTTTTGAGATAACGAAGCCCTACACCAGGTTGTTGCCTTGGTGAGTAGAAAAACAGGGGATCTTGTTGTTGTTTGCTTGGATTTTGTTTTCTTTCTCATTTTTTCCCTTTTTGATCTGATTTTTCTTGTGCAGCACTATAATTGTAGAAGAATTGCACATGTTTAACATATATTGGATTATGTGCCATCTAGAGGAGGGATTAGGGGATGGGGGTAAATTTTGGAATATAAGGTTTTGCAAAGCTCAATGCTGGAGAATTATCTATACATGTGTTTTGAAAATGAAAAACTTTGATAAAAAAAATCCAGGGGATTCATAGGAAAGAAATTTTGAAAGTAGAAATGTCATAGAAACTGATTGGCTAGGTAGGGTAAATAGGAAAGATTACATGATGAGACTAGGTGACTAGGAGGGTGGTGGCCCTCAATATTAACAGAAAAGATCAGAAGAGTGTAGAGAACAAGAATAATGATGAGTTGTATTTTATACCTTTTAAGTTTGAGAAGTCTATATACAGGACAATCACAACCTATCTGTGCTTCCCCCACACAGGGAACAGAAATAAATTCAGACTCATGAAACTTGAGTGGCTCTACCACTTACAAATGGCAAGGCATTTAACTTCCCTGGGCCTCAGTTTCCTCATCTCACAAATGATGGCTGCTAAGGTCTCTTCCAACTCTAGAATGATGATACTATGATCATTGTCATGTTGACACATAGGGACAGCTACTTCAAGCAGCTGATGCTGTGCTGGGCCGGGAGTATTGAAAATTTGAGTTCAAATCCAATCTCACACACTTAATTCCTATATGATGTTGGACAAGTCACCTCAGTTTCCTCATATGTAAAACAGGGATAATGATTGTATCTATTGCAGGGTTATTGTTAGGATCAAATGAGATAATATTTATAAAGTGCTTAGCATAGTCACTGGCACATAGTAAGTGCTATATAAATGTTAGTTATTATTATGATGATATTGTGGTGGTAGAAACCAATGCTATGTATTAAAATTATACCTTTATAATATCTTACTTGCATTTGTATATAAATTTAATCTATAAATGTATATAAATAAATGAAAAATGCTTGTTGATTGATTAATCTGGAAAAGGGATGTTCAGCACTATTTGCTAAATTCCTCCTCCCAATACCATTCTTCTCTAGAGGCTCATTCACAAAAGGGATTTCCCTGAATCATCTCTTTGAACTCTCTTCCTTTCACAGGTAGTGGATGCTAGACTGGTGTCTGTCTTTGATGCAAGAGAACTGGAACTGGTCATTGCTGGAACTGCTGAAATAGATTTAAGTGACTGGAGAAACAACACAGAATATAGAGGAGGTGAAACTGTCTGAGTTTGAAGCCTTTAATCAGAAGGGATTTGGGTTGGCATTTTGGTCTGAATCAGAATGCTGAGAACATTTCTACTCAAAGATCTGAAACATCCTTTAGGAGATCTTGAGCAAGTCACATTCCCTCTTTCCCTAGTTTCCTCATCTAGCAAACAAGGGAAATGCCATTTACATACCACCCAAGTATGTCATAACTAATTGGTAGTGAGGAAACATGATTATGTGAACACTAAGTAATTGCTTTGAAGCAGGGAATCACTAGTTAGCCACTTTCAGCCCATCCCTCCCTCCACTCCTATGGAACTTTAAGAGCCACACCCTTTGGGCTTCTAGAACAAAAAGTTTTGATTCATTGTTTGACTCAAAGTTGTGTTATCTAATACATTTTTTTTCCCCTTCCTCTCCACCTGTAATCTCATCTGGGAAGGGGAATTCCCACTATGGAATCACCTTCTACCCAATGCATTCAGTCTTAAAGAGTTGTTTGGGAACACTGAGAGGGATAAAATGAACTTGAACTCATCTCATACTGACTCCAAGAGCAGGTCTTATTCACTATAAAAAGATGTGCTAGAAGGAGTTTATACAAGCTTCAAAGAGCCAATTACTAAATTTTCAGTGTGAACATTTATATCTTGGAAATCAGTAAATGCTACATTTCGGGGATTGCTTTATTGTTTTTTTATTGTCTAGAAAATTAAAGTGAAAGGGGAAATTTTAATACTGCAGATTAAATTTAAAATTGTGTTGTGAGAACATCTTTTTTTTTTTTCAGAAAACCAATTGAAATTTCTTCCTGCCATGATGCAGCATTTCCATTTATCTAATATGTGGCAGACAGACAAACAGATATTTTGGAATACCTATATGGATATTCCAAATAGATAATTTCAATAGATTATTTGTTATAGATATATATTATAGATAAATAATTTAGAAATTGCTATTTCTGTCTACCCAAATCTTCAAATAATTTATACAAGTGCCTTAGAATTTAATTTGCAATGATATAGGACCTGATTTAAAAAAAATAAAACCAAGGTTAAAATTATGAAGCTTGACTTAGGTAAGCATTAAATTCAATCTTGGGAAAGCTAAAATCTTTGCCAAAATTTTTCATAGCAATAAAACTCTATAAGTTCAAAGGAAAAGGATAATTTAAATGGAAATTAATTAACCAAACAATATGGCCATTCCCAAGTACTTACTAAAGTATTTTCTTAAAGATGACCCTAAAAATTAGTTGCTTCTAGATCATAGAATCACAAAATTTAAGAGTCAGAAGGAACTTCCACAAACATCTAGTACCATCTACATTATTCCAGAAGGAATTTCCATCCATAACATGCCCAACTAGTTAGTGGTCTTTCATACTCTTCTTGAGAACCATCATGTGGGGGAACCATCATGTGGGGGAACCCACTTATAGAGGCAGCTCATTCCACTTTGGGACAGCTCCTTTAAAAGCTAAATCATATCCCCTAAACTATAAATCTTTAGTTTTCCATGACTTGAGGGAAGAAAAGAGTTCTTTGATCCTGTCACACCAACTCTAGGCTGAAATTTGTTCTCATCCCCCAGAAGCAATTTCAAGTTTCTACTTTTATCATTTCTTCTCTAAGCTTTTAATATTCAATCAAGTAGGAAGAGCAGTGTGGAAGAGTGGAAAGAGCTTTGTATTTGAAGTCAAAGGACCAGTATTTTAAATTCTTTCTTTGTCTCCTATATTATCTTGGGCAAAGTCATTTAACTTCCCTGAATGCCAGTTTCCTTATTTATAAAATGAAAGGCTTTTGCCAGATCACCTCCAATGTCCCTTCTAGCTCTGTGATTCTATGAACTATTTTTTAGTTTTCTCATGTAATCTCTACATAGTATTCCATCATCAAAATTAACTTATTAATTAATGTGTTTTACTAACTAGGACACTTTCCCTCAACTTGGTTTTCTCTGCACTAAGTATCAATCAACTCATAATGATGGAGTTATAGGGGAAAACTGGTTCAAATTGATGTTACCATGTATATTTTATAAATATGTTCACTCGTGAAGAGGAAGTGAGTAGCTTTTTTCCAAGTTTATGCTTGGAAGTATATCTAAATTATAAAGTTTATGAACCAAAATAGGTACACTAGCACATGGAATGGGTGAGGGCCACCTTCTTTATTTCCTGACTCAGTCAGATAGTAGGAGAGGAAGATTTTTCCCAGATATAGATCTGATCATAAGCACTGTTAATAATAGTGGGTAGGAGGACAACCTCATTCACCCCTTTTTTTCTGAAGGGATTTTCAGTAGATCTGTTTTGTAGTCAGGTAAGATGAACCTGTGGAGCAGATGAGTAAGCAAAGGCCTAAAGACTGTGGTTTACTCAAGGTCATGTGGCTAAACCACTGGCAGGTCCAAGATTTGAAACCAAGTCTTCTGATCCCAAGTCCATTATCCTTTTCATGTTATCGTATATCTACGTAATTTGAGGAGGGAATCAATTTCCTGCTTTTGAAGAAACTGAGATGATAATTTGTGTTTGAATGTTTGGGGTTTTTTAAAACATGTTTCTTCATAGCTTAAATTAGAATTAAAATAAACATGGATTCTTGTTCTTGCTTTGATAGGATATCATGACAATCATATTGTAATCCGGTGGTTCTGGGCTGCTGTAGAAAGATTTAACAATGAACAACGACTAAGGTTGTTACAGGTAAGAGAAACAGTGTTTCAAGCCATAAAACCATCAGAGACATAACATAAACCTAAATAGTCCAGGGACTGAATCTATAAATTTCATTGATATAGGAAAGTCTCTAGAAGAGGAAACTTTCTCTATTAATGCAGGTTGGCACCTTCTCTGCAATTTATCATCCTTAGGGGGTTGCTAAGGACATTGAAAAATAAAATGATTTTGCTCAAAATCACAGAAGCAACATATGGCAGAAGCAGGGCATAAAACCAAGTTTTCCTGATTTCAAGACTACCTCTCTATCTACTATGCAACTGTGCCCTCTTCTTCAGTAAAATACTGGATTCAGTGGACTTGACACATTTTTTGGGACATATAGGATGCACCGACTGCTAACTTTTTATGGCCAAATCAAGAGCAATCATTTCCCCTTCCTCCCAAAGCAGGGTAAGAGATTAAAACAGCTCTGATGTGGTTCCACCTCCCAGGAGGTTATAGTTAACATTAGGCCATTTTATAAGTACTGTTTACCCAATATTCTATATTTAATTTTGCCCCGTCTTTTAGTATTACAAATCTTTCATTCTTCTCTGGCTCAATGTTAGAATTTCTGTGTGAAGATTATTCTGTGCCAAAACCCCATTCGATATAATAATTAGGGCCTAAGAATGATGCCAGCAGGAAACAGCACGTTGCTCTTGCTCAACAACTTTAAACAGAACTGATCATTCTTCTTTTCTTTCCACTGAACCGTATTTCATTTTCTTATCCTATTTTACTTTCACTGGCAGTTTGTCACAGGCACATCCAGCATACCCTATGAAGGCTTTGCTTCTCTGCGAGGGAGTAATGGGCCAAGGAGATTCTGTGTGGAGAAATGGGGAAAAATCACTGCCCTTCCCAGGTAAACAAAGCAAACCAAAAGAAAATTAAACAAAACCTCTTCACTCTTACAATAATATTTAATAAAGAAAATTGAAGGTACCTCTTGACCTAAACTGGTTAGTTGTCTTCCCATTAAAAAAGTGGGAAACATCTTCAGGTCAGTGTTGTTTTTCTGTCCTTTAGCACAGGTATTTAATGAATGTTTATTGAATTGAATTAAAAATGCTTTCCCACTGATGCTTATACCTGCATTTTAAGATAGAAAATACAATATTTGTGTTGTCAGTGCGTCAGCATGTTGATATAAAGGTGACTTTTGTAATGTATGGTTTGTTAGGATTGTCCCAGTTCCTGTGGCACAAGTTATCTGCATGTTTGAATTCCTTTTTACGAGTAATACCATGTTCATTTGTAAATAATATTAGGTTATCTGATAGTGTTTTGCATTGTTTTACTTTCCCCTCCAATATTTATTTATAGAAGTGTTAATTCTTGCTGAATTGAATCTTCATTTACAAGAAACTTAGTTTCTTTATGATGGGAAAATTTTTATTTTACTGATATATAAATATTAATTCACTTTTGTGAAAGCAATTATCTGTGGCTAATAATAATCAAAAACTTCCTTATGTGTCAGTGGTATCAAGTGATAGTGTCTCCTTTTCCCCCCAAGGCCTTTTTTAAATCCACGCACAGTTTGAATAAATGTTAGTGCCTTACAGTGAACAATGTGGAGCCATATTTTCATACTGTCTACATCAGCATGTTACATTCTTATCAACCTTGCTATATATACATTGTGAAACTAAGGTAGCACATCCTGCAACCTTAGAACCCTAAATGTTACCATCAGATCCTCAGCTGGGAAGGTGAATGGTGTATCTTGAATCACTCTTGGGGGATGGTAAATTTTATTACTTGAAGAATGATTTTACTTTATTGTTTTTCCACATGGCAATTATGTCATACTTGGAGAATTACCTGTTTGTGTCAGATTTAGAATTCTCTAAAACCTCAGGATATGGTTTCTCCTCCCCCTCCCATTTCAGAAATTTTTGGGATTAGCCTTCACAGGACAGGATGGGATGGATCATTTTGTTACTTTCCTTCTCTCTAATTCTGGGTATCCTAAGCCCCTCAATATGCTTTGACCCAAGCTGCTGACATCAATTACGTTTGTTCAGTCATGAAATTATTCACTGAACTTGGAAAAAATGTGAATATTGATGAAAGCTGATAGTTTGCCATTCATCTTAGATAATAAATTTGATACTGACAGATAGGTAGAAGTATATTAGAGACCTGATTCGGTCAATGTATACTCCATATTCAAGGAAGAGATAGTTCTGGTGCTGATGTATTTGTAAATGGTGGAACAATTACATAAGAACAGATGGGTCATTATTGTACAACACTTTCTTTTTCTTGCATTTGTAAGTTAAGGCTACTATCAGATTCTGAGTTGTTCTCCATTCATCACAACACACATAGAGCAATAGAATAAGACCTCAGTAAATATCTTTCCTTCATAATTTCAGAAGAATTCAAATTAATTAAAGTTTATATGATCATGGAAAGGGCTTATTTTCATTAGCTAATATAATTAAACTTAACTATTATAATCTTTATCTTTTAGCCTAGACTTTCCCCTTAGGACTCTAAAACTGCAGATTAATTGAATTAATAATCTACTGAATGTTAGATTTGGAGAATATTTTAACCTCTACTAGTACAGGATATTGTTTATTTAGGCATCATTGCTGTTTAGGAGAGTTTTATATTTGTTTCATGGACAAAGCTGGTTCCCAAATCTCTCTGATTTATATATGAGAAGTTGTATTGTCTAAACATATCTATTTGTTATATTTTCTTAGAATTTGCCAAATCATTTCTTACATCATCTGAGAAAATAATAAACTAGAACACTTTTCAGAGTACCTGACTTTGTCATTGGGAAATTAAAATCTCTCTGATCTTGGAGAAGAGGCTTCAATTCCATTATCATATTAATCTTTTTCTTTTTAGTGAGCCACTGTTTAATATTAAATTGGTGTATTTTGTGGATATCACTGGGTCTTTGCATAGGTACTTCATTGACTATTGTTCCAAATAGGTTCCTTCTTACTCTGCCCTCTTCCTCCAAAATGTTGGTGTCATGTGATGAATGTAGAATGGCTACATGCTAGATTGATGTGGGAAGATGGAAGTGGTTGTTTGTTTGGCCCCATATCATACTTTATTTCTGGGGTAATCAGGCATAATGGAAGAGGGGAATCCCAGTATCTTTTGGACACATTAATCTTTTCTCTAGTAATCAAATATAATTGTCATTTATTCTTCATTCTACTTAGACTATTTTCCTCTACCAGTTTGTGAAACAAATCATCCAAATAGGATAGTTGCCTAGCATGATGCATGGCTCTGAAGCCATTAAAAATTTTGTGCATCATTGCCTTTTCTTTCTTTTGTGGAGAGCGAGTAATTTGAGACCAGATGAAAAACAATTCTGGAGACAGATGGGTGTCTCTATGGAGTCTTATATGCTGAATACGTCAACAAGAACCTACTACTAGTACTTCTTCTGCTTTGTGGTTACTGGTTAGTTCTGTATTTTGGAATTTTTCTTCCTATCACCCAGTTTTCACACACAGCCTGTTCACTTGCATCAATTGCTTTCTGAGTATTCCAGTACCCATGTTTCTAGCATAGGGGTACAGGGTTAGGGGAGAAGAGTTATCCCCTGCCAGAGCAAACAAGTCAAAGTTAATCCACTTTCCCCACATAAGAGATGACTCCTATATTCATCCATGAAAATTTAGCCATCTATTGGATATCTGATCTGATTGGATAAAGGGATATAAGAGGTGTAGTAGGGAAGGTATATTGTTGGTTAGGACTTCCCAACCCCTCCCCGATGCCCCCACCAAAAAAATCCTAATTTTTTAATTAGTTGATGAGTCTAGAAAAGGATATTAAAGATAAACTGAGAATCTGCTAATTGCAATTAATAATTGATTATGAAAGCAGACCATCTTTTTTTCCTAAGCATTTAAATTAAAATGAGAGAAAGTTCATTTTTAAATGTAAAAATAACCTTTTAAAGTTTAATCATAAGTACTGATAAACCAACATTCTATTCTCAGCTTTAGAAACCAGTGGACATAAGTTAGATAATATTGCCATTGATATTTTTGTTGTCCTGTGCAGTAAGATAGTGTGATACATACATAATTGAATTTCAACATGCTTGTCTTCCCCTTAAGAGCAATATATTTGGATAAATAAATATGAAAAAAGATATTTTTCTATAAAGGGATTCTTTCCTTAACACTAGGGCCAACAGGATAGGAGTAGTTATTTAAGTGGATGGTTGAACGAGACACTGTGGAGAATAGCACGATCATTAAGACAAGAATTTACCTTCATGAAGTCTAGGACCATAGAATACAAGTAAAAATGTGTTTGCAATATGTAAATAGCTGTAATGCAGTAAAACATGAGACCACAGAAACTGTATAAGCAGAGTGCTGTGGAATGTCCTGGGGAGAGAATATGCTCAGAACAATCTGATATCAAGGAACTGGGTTTGAGGGTAGAGACTCTTGCTTTGAATCCTAGCTCTAATACTTACTATCCATGTGACCTAGTGAAAGCCATCAAGCCCTTTGGACCTCATATTCCTCATTATTCAATTAGTATATATTAAAGAAATATTTTGTTTAAATTATACATTCTTTGAAAGAAAATTTAGTGTAATGGAAAAGCATGCTAGATATGATGTGAGGAGAGACCTGGGTTCAAATCACATACTACTCTCTGACCTCACTTTCCCCATCCATAAAATAGGAATAATAATCTGTAGTAGTAGTACTAATAATAGTTGTATATAATATATACTAGTCATGTTACTATAATATAGTAGTAATAATAGCATTCATAGAGTACTTTAATTCACAAAGCAATTTACACATGATTTCTCTTCTGATATCACCTATCTCACAGGCCTTGTGTGAAAAAAAAACAAATAAGATCATGTATATAGAGCCCTTTTCAAACTTTAATTCATTATGTTGTTGTTTCTGTTCAGTCATATCCAACTCTATGAGACCTCATGGACTGTATGAGGTTTTCTTGACAAAGATACTGAGATAGTTTCCTGTTTCCTTTTCCAGTATGTCTCCATTTTAAAAATGAGGAACTGAGGAAAACAGGGTTTGAGTGATTTGTCCAAGGTCATGCAGCTAGTGAGTACTTCAGGCTGCATTTGAATTCAGATCCTCCTGACTTCAGGCTTGGTGCTATATCCATATGCCTCCTAGCTTCTCTCATTTCTTGATATTGGTATGAATGCTATCATCATCATCATCATTATCATTATCATTACCATCATCAACGAGGGGGGGTGACCAAAAGAACTAATAAAAGTTTAATGTACAAAAAGTAAAACAGAAGGTGAGAAAAACTAACGGCCTACATAACTTTGCCAAAAGTCAACACTGCTTCCTTTTCTTCCTATTTCCTTACTAATAGAGCTACATTTAATTCATCTGATGTTTCTTAAATTTCTTCAGGGAAAATCTAAACTACATAATACAAGGAGGAAACCTCGCTTTTAGAAAATGTGTTACACTGAAAAACTGACCTGGAAAAAAAGGATTAAACAATAAATTTTAAAAGAAATCGTGAACTTAAAAATTTTAAGCTGATATTCATTTCAGGTCACCTTTAGGACTTATCCAGATACTTTTAAATGTTTTTCCTTCACTCAGATCTGCCCTCACATATGGAAGCATGTGAACTCAGTTCCACTAAACTGTTGGGGAAAAAAAAGGATCCCATCTTTCTCCAGCAGTGTTGGAGTATTTACAAGTTCCTAAAGACTTGACAAAGTAGTCTACAAGGGGTACAGACAGGATCAAGTAAATTTTAACTTTAAATGTTACAAGCCACAGAAAAATGAAAGCTAGAACTGAAATTTAGAAATAATACTTTCAGAATTAAAGTGTAAGGATATAAGACAAACGATTAGGGAAACAATTTGGTTTCTAGGAATAACTCTACTATAGAAAGGTACATCTATAATTTATTTCTGGTTTATTGAAATAATTTTTGCCTCATCTGTCTGAGGAACATAAGGAACTTTTTGATTGACAATAATTCCTTATTAAATACTTGACTGACATCATCTGAGATATAATAATGCTTGTTGATTGATTGATGTCCACATAACAACAAAAATATTAAAATGCATTAGATACCAAAATGGCATCCAAAGGAGAGACCTATATCACCTCCCCTTCCTGGTTCCCTTTCTTCCATTGTTCTGACTGATTAAATGAACATAAGGTCTATTCTTTTCAGTTTCTGATACTTACATGGGTAGCAGTATCTGGCAGAACTGTATTAGTTTTGAAAAATATCCTTTTACTGAAACCAAAGACCATGGATTGCTGTTGCCAATATCAACAAAGTCCTAAGGCCCTCCTCTTATTTTTTGGAAGAGTTTTCTCTAGCACAAGGAACTGGAGAGTGAAAAGCCTCAAGCATTATGTTGTTTTGTTGTATTTTTTTTTTCCTTTTTCTGGCTCATACAGTGAATTGATGGTAAATATTGAGCAAGTAGTTTGACCACTATGTTCCTCAATTTCCTCATTAGCAATTCTCTCTTGTTTATAAGGCATTTTGAAACATTAGCACAAAAGATATATAAATATGCAAAGTGTTGCTATTTTAACATTGACTGAACTGTAGCTTTTTATAATTGGTTGAAGCTGGTCAAATTATTTTCAAAAGTTATCATTGCTTTTCCTGTAATTAGCCCCTGTGTCTCAGAATTACTCCATGGAAGCAATGAAACAATTGCTGTAAAGAAGGACTGATGCTGCTCATGAGTTAGGTTGACCGGGTGGCTTCATATGCCATTCTTTTTCTTACTTCATTGAGCATTAGTGCTATGTTATCTATCAGCAAGAGGCCCCAGAAGGAACACCTGCTTTTAGCTCCTAATAGTGGTCACAAGGCAGGCTTGAGCTTCCGTCCCTGGGTAAACATTCAGACTCCAAGTGTTGTTTCCTTTAGCCACACATTCTGAAATGTTCCAGAGCAGTTTCACCTTGGATTACAGGAAAACCCATAGCATTCTTGGCTTGGGAATGTGGAAATTTAGTAGGAGAAAATAATCACTCCAATGGCTGTTGGTTCTCCTACTTTAATATTATTCCAGGTCCTACCTGACACCTGAGAATTGATCTACCCTGGGACAACATTATTGGGAGAGTTGAAAAGGTTTGAAGTCATCATGAGGTCCTAATATAACTGGTCCTAAATTGTCCTTATTCCAGAAATCCTAATTTAAGGCTGAATTAAAAGCCCAATTCCACTCCACATTACATTTCAAATCAAACTAATCTCCCATGGCCACTCTTAATTCAGTCTTGGGATTGGCTAGAGAAATCCCCCTGTTGTCATGTGAAGCTGTTTTAGTAATGACTCATTAGGCCATTTTTCCCAGGGCCACTCCAAGCCATCAATCCACAACCACTTAAGAGCCACATATGATAGTCCTGTGAAGGATGCAAAGCTCTGTAAGACAAGCATCTCTCCTTCCAAATAGTTTACAGTCAAATAGGAGTGATATAGCCTAACATTGCACCCTCCAAAGTGGAATCCAACCACCATTTTAGCTTCTGGAAGTAAAAAGGACAGTAGAAATGGGCATTCATCTAGCAACTTTCAATTAGCAACAGTTGGACTTCCCCTGAGAGTCTGGAAGTATAGGGTTTATTTTTGGCTGAGTCACTGACTCAGTTTAGGACTTTGAGAAAATCATTTAATCTTTTTGTACAGTTTTCCCTTCTATGAAATGTTTTTCCCCTTGCTAAAATATATTTTCCAAAGTTGCTGTTAGAGCTAATTAGAAGAAGATTCTATGTGATACAAATGATTTCCATAATATAGTTACCAAGACCTAATTCAGGCGATTATGGTAATCTTATATTATGATTTAGTAACTGTAATTTCATTTTAGACGCAAATTACTTAACAAGAGTTATTTTGAAACAAGATCAGATATAGAAAGATCTCTAAAAATCACATTTTAAATTTAAAAGGGACCTGATAAGTTATTTAATTCAGTCCTGTCATTTTATAAATAAGAAAGTTGAGATTCAGAATGTTGTGTTGACTTGACAAAGAATACAGAGGTAGTAAGCAGAACTTACTCTATTCTACTAAGCAGCACCTTGCTATCCATTGATGTGGCATTTTTAAAATCTGAAGTCATGAGTATAGATTATTCCCTGTCTCTCTATAAGACTGTATTTACCCATCAAAGTAAGATGAATAAATCTGTTATAGAACTAGAGACTTTCTGAGTTGTTGAATGTGAGAAAGCAGGTAAAACTGTAAAATTATTTTCTTTTTCCCAGAAATTTCCACAAACAATAGAAAGATTCTTTGCATTTAATTGCTCTCAATAAAAAGGTGTTTCTGTTTAATCACATTCACTGCCATTATCACTTTGCAACAATTTTTTTTTCTTTAGCACATTTGTTGCCTTGAGAATTCGCTGTTAAAAAATCAGATTTTTTTTCCAAATGTTTCTGAGAAGGAAAGCTCAATTTTCCTACCATAAATATAGCAGCTACAATTAATTCTTTATGAATTTACATTCACAACCTTTTGTTTCTCATAGTTAGATAGGTATACTACTAACTTCTATAATTTAATTGCTGTGTGTGTGTGTGTGTGTGTGTGTGTGTGTGTGTGATCTCCAGTTAGGTAGAAAATAATTAAATGACAAGATTCTGGGAAGGGAGTTGATTTAAAGTGGTGTCTATTTAGTGAGTACAACAAAAGGTATCCTTATTTAAACAAAACAAGAGATTAATTGAGGATGATTGTTTTCTTTAACAACCATTCTGTGTTTTATAAAAGGATTTACTTTGTAAATATGAAATATATAAATATGTAAATGTGAAATTATAATGAACTCACCTGATAAGGTTAAGCTTACAAAAACTCAGTTCATTGGTCACAAAAATGGAACACTTCTCTTTCAAAATACTTCCCAACCATGCAGTGAACTAGAATATCTGGAAATAAAGTAGCATGTCAGGAAAGGGGGGGAAAATGAACAATTTATGGCCTCATTTTCCTCATCATTAAAACAAGAAATTTGGATAGAATGGTCTTTATGACACCTCATGCCTCTGAGATCTATGATTTTAAAAGATCTTCATATTCAGACAAGAATTTTCTTCCTAATGAAAATTAAGAATTTATTGTATCAAGAGAATCAAAGCTGAATTAAAATTATCATTAAAAAATCTTTACCGTGGAGTAAGATGAATTTTAAGCTTTTCTTGGATATCACTTTCAGGAAAAACAGTTAAATCAAGGAAAACATAAAGCCAGAAAATCAGTTTTAGGTTGTGATAAAAGATAAGGTACAAAAAATAGTCTTATAGCATATAATTCAGAAGTCATCTATATTATGTAAAAATAAAAATCTAGAAACATTGCTTGATTATTATTAAAATAAAAAGCATTTTCTTATGTAGTCCAACATTTAGAGAAATATTAAGTGACTTGGGCCAATATTTGTTTTGTGTGTCCTGAAAACAGAATTCTTACAATATACATGAATCCTTAGGACATGGGATCTATTTCTACCCTACTCACAAGGAACCTCTAGAACTAGATTAACTATAGTAAAAATAGAGAAGGAAGAATTGGGGGAGGGAATCTAAGGAGTAGAAGTCCACATGAGAATAGAAATTTGGTCAATGGTGGTGTATAACTTTTTATTTTCTTTTTTTCATTCTTTTTTTTCCTCTTTCCCCTAATTGCTTCCTGCCCTTTCCTCAAAATGCCTTTTTATTAAGAGTGATAGGCTTAATTAGAGCAATTAAGAATACTAAATGTTTGAATGCAATAGGATTTACCTTCTCAATGAATACTTGCTTTCTTTGAAAGAAGCCTTGTTAATAAAAAAAAATTTCTATTGGAAAAATTGTGGGAAAATGTTGGAAAGACAGTTTTGAGCATCTTCCTGGCCATATTAGGTTGCTGCCTATGCTCTTCCAGTCAAATTCTGCTAGTGAGTGAAATGTATGGAGTCCTTATTATTTAGTAACTCACAAAGGCACCTCAATACTTTTCTACTCTCTTAGTTGTTCTGTGTTTCAAAAAACTCAATAAAAAAGGTTGGAACTGGTGGGGAATGAGGATAAAAATATAGATTAGCACAAGAATTCAAAGAATCTCCTGCAATATGAATTTAAAAAGCAGCTTGGGTTTTTTAGGAGCCCTTACTATAAGCGCTTTATAGATAGCAACATGATGAATCAGATAATATATGTATATTAATTTAATTTCACATATATGTATATTACATATAAAATAAATTTAAATGTAAATGCCCAGGGGCAATACTTGATTGTACATATTCTTGAACTAAACTGTTTCACATTCAAAATAAAATGCTGCTTATTTGATGTCAAAAGTTCAGATCTCTTTCCTGATAAGATTGTACTGGCCTCAGACCATGTTTTTATTGTGATTCAGGTGCAAATAACAGGAAGACATATTTTATTCCTATCTTGGGGGAGAGGAAGCATTTATAAAAGGGAATAGTTCATATAGGGATTGAATAGCCATTATTGCTCACTGTGAATCAGGGGAAAATGTTAAGACACAAGATTTAGTTTAAATGACCTCCTTGAGGGAGACTGGGAAATTCCTGATGATTCCAGTCTGAAAGGCAGCGTTTCCTAGCCTAAAAAACCCCTCCTTGATCCTAGAAAAAAATGCAAACTTGTGAATTATTGTACTAAACCACAGATGGCGGTTCTGGTCCTAGGTGATAGATTATAATTGTTTTGTCAAGAAATGATCAACATTAAAATAGGGGCCATTTTAAGTTATGGATTTCACATGCTGTTGAGAGAACAAGACAAGGTATACCCTATAACAAACTTTAAATACTTTTGAAAAACAGATATATTTAATTCTGATTAATTTTTATTTGTATAGAATCTTTTCTATACAAAAAGCAGAAAGATAATGGAATTGGTCATGAAACCATATATAATTTGAAAAAGTATATGACAAATCCATGATTAATTGAATTTGAAGCTTTATAGACTGATACTTATGTGCCTTTTTAAAATTTTATTTTTACAGGGCTCACACTTGTTTTAATCGTCTGGACCTTCCCCCCTATCCATCATTCTCCATGCTTTATGAAAAACTTTTGACAGCTGTAGAAGAAACAAGTACTTTTGGACTTGAATGATCTGGCAACCAAAATGCCCAGCCCTTTGTGGATGGGACTTCATGGAACTTGCCTTCTTGAAGAATGAGTGGACTTCAGTGTGAAAGTTCCTAGAGACTGGTTACTTTCTAGTGCATCTAGGGACTGAGATTCCAAGAACAAATGCTCAGTAATTTCTGGGGCGTATAGGACAATGGTGAGTCCTCTTGGAAGGATCTGGATAGGCCTGATGTGCAGGGAAAACCCAATAGTCTTTCAATCAACAGTTCTTCCTGACTGCCAAACTTTTTTTTTCAATTCATTATGTTCCAAGAACAAGATGAGACTGTAAGGGATCAGCTACATGGTAATTATAAGGACTTATCAGGATCCTGAAACTAGTCCTTGGACTTATTCAAGCCAAACTGTGGAATCACTTGACCCAGTCTCCAAATTAGTTAAAGTTAAATGATATAATAAAGAAAAATCTTTCCTTAAAGTATATTAATCTATGCCCACTGTTATGATAGAACAATCCTTTCTTGCTGTACCCAAGACTCTGAGCGCCTGCATGGTGTACATCATGAATTTCAACTTTTAAAGAGTTGCCATGAATAGAAATCTGAGTCACAGGGAGGTAACTAAAACGGGTTGCCATAAAGCTGATTGATGAAAATGCGTATTCAGGTGGGATGTGTCTAAGTAAGGGTGGCTACAGATGAGTGGTTATACCATGGATTACTGTTAAATTACAGATTTATGCTTTATAATGCATGGAAACCATTTTTAAAATAGCAAATTATCACATCATATCAGGAAAAATACACAATAACTTCAGTTTATTTTTATAGGTTCATTATGTTTGTGTTCTTTAAATTGTGAATAAGAACCTTGCATATTATGGCTCATCTCTTCCATTTCCATGCATTGTTTTAATATGGGTACTGTTAAGTACTCTCAAGGGGAAAAAAATGCCTTTTATTTTTATAAGGGTAAGAAAAAATCCCCCCAGTTATTTTGCACTGAATGTACCAAAGTCAATGAGATGTTACAATATGACTGACAGCAACTCATTCACTCTTAGAAGTAAATAAGGAAGTTTCTTAGAATTCACCTTTCTTTCCCTGGCAATGTCTACCAGAACCAAGGCTGGGCACGTAAGGAATCTTTTTTTTAAAACTCATACTGTGTAATCATACTGTGTAAGCATTTATTTTAAATGCACCAGATTCTTTTCCATCCATTAACTACTTTGAAATAGCATTTTAAAAGGATATTTTCTATTCCTTCTCATCCTCCCACAGCTCTATATTTGTATACCTCTGTCCAATACTAAGCTCACTTGGGAAGCCCAATGTATTGTGCAAGAAATCAACCATCTTTAAGAGTAACAACAGCAATTTTCCTCATTCATGGCCACCTCAGGAATTTAAACTGTCTATAATGTGTTTCTAAGCCCGAGTTGTCACTGATGCATAATTTTCTTAAGAATGTTAATTAATTGGTGATATTTTCTATATCTCACAAACTGCATGACATCTACAATTTTAAATATGTTTAATTTCACCAAATTATGTCCTTCACCTGAAAGTCATCTGAGATGTCTCCGAATCTTTGTACATTTCTTTATGGTCATAATCTCTCAGAATTTCAGTTGAAGTGTTTTTGGGGATGAGAATGGATAACATAAACATTAGAGTAATTGATTTAGAGCTTGGCCTAAAACATTCTTTAAGAATTAGATATAAGAAAAACTCAAGGGTTCTAATTGTAAAGCACTGGAAATTTGGTATGCTCTAGAATTAATGTATTTAATTTTCAAGGCAATGGTGGCTACTGCCTAATTGGTGTGGTTGAATTTACTGTTGTAACCTTCAAGAAGGATGTCATTTATTCCCTGTGGACTATATTATAATCCTGCACTGATGGCATGATCTATGTGGAGGATAATATCCTTAGAGAGTAAGATCTGTTTGTGTTTTATAAGCTTCCCAGAAAAACATGAGGGAAAAAAACAACAACCAGATTTGGACTTAGAATATTTGTTTGCACTTAATGAGCACAGTTATAGAGATCATATCTTTAATTATGCAAATAATTATGGCCTCTTTTGTATTCTGTTTTCCCATGTTATAAAGACAAAATAGTGTAGCATACTTTTATGCACATGTTTTTGATCAATGTGTATGAAAATATATTCGCAAACTAGTATTTATAATGTAGTCATTTAACAAAATATCTGATATACATGATCACACTTATTCAGGAACTGCACTCAATTTTCCATTTACTATCATTTCAGTTTGTGATACTTTTACTACTTGCCATAGTCTATAATCCATCAGATAAGAGATTCAAGTGGAGAGAGAAATAGCTCTTCAGTTATTTTAAAAGCAGATCACTGTATTAGATATGTTAACTTCTCCCAAAGTATAGAATTGCCTAATGCATACAAACATTCTTAGTTAGACTATTTGAAGCTTTTCTTAGAACTTGGAATTTCCAATGAGTTCTTCAGCATGTTTGCCTAATTTATTCTTCTTCATTAGAAAAGGACAGAAAACACAGAACTATAGCTAAACAAAAACATTCAAGTAACATTTCTTCAGAATAAACTAGGAAATCTTTTAAAAAGCAGTCCACTAATGAAAACACCCTAAGCATTTTCTTGCCCATGATTATAGGTGCTCTGATAACCAGGTTTCAAACAATTTCAAAAGTGAATTCATTTACTATATCAACATCAGGATCCATATATGTAGTGTAGTTCTCAATGCCAAATATCTCAGTAAATATCTCTTGAATGGAAACAGAGATATGAAACTATTTTCTAATTTCTTTTAGGTTCCTATTCCATTTCTTCATTAACAGTACCCCAGATCCTATAATCATCATTCATATTTGGTTCACAATGGCACGGAATCATTTGTTAATGCTAGTCAAGTCCTGAAAGGATAAGGAGCATTTACATTTGAGAGTTTTGGGTGCCCCTAGCAGCAGCACTTGGTCTTTGAAGTTGGGTCCCCAGAGAAAGATGAACCCAAACCTAGTTCTTCAAATTAAGAAAATGAAATAACAAAAGAGTCCACAGCGTTTTGATTGCAGCTAAAATAGATCATAACTTAAATTTCAAGTATGAAAATCTATGTCCTGCCACTAAATGGAGATCCATTTGGACAGTATTTATTACCTGGAAGTTCCTCATAACATGGATCTCTAGTCACAGCATGTTTGGTCAGATTTTTCTGGCTTAAAATTGACTCGTATTTCTTAAATGATTTGAATTTAACATCAATCCTTGTATTAAGTACCCACTATACACAGCGTTCTATGCTAGGGCAGGTAATAAAAATATGAAATAAGGCACATTTCCTGCCCTCAGGGTATTTACAGTTTAGTAAAAGAGATGAGGTGTGTTCAAATGACTCTTTCCACTAGTATAGAATACAATTTTTTCATGTCATAGTAGATGGTCTTCATGAGTTTCTGTGGCCAAAAATTTGTCACCAACCGGCCAAATTTTTGGTGATAAACCTTTATGATTAGACCTAAGTTGATCCTCAAACAGTATACATTTTACTGTTAGAGAGCTCTACTAAATTCATTTAATATAAGAATATTGCTATATTTATAATATATATATAGCATAAATCCTATCCATTCCCACAGAAAACTCATATCAATATATGAATCAAAAATATGTGATTGAATATATGAAATGAGAGTATAGAGGAATAAGATCAATTTTTGTCTGTGATTTTATAGAGGCATGTGATATGGTGCAAAGATTCATAGATTTCAAGTCAGAAGACCTGGATTTAAATTCAAAATCCTGCCACTTGTGTGAACTTCGACAAATCATTTAATCTATCTGGGCTTCAGTTTCATCTTTAAAATGAGAGGGGGGAGGCCTAGATGATCCCTAATGTTCTTGGGACTCTAACCATATTATCCTGTGACTATCTTATCCCTATAAACTCATATATTATACAATCCATCCAAGAAAATGACAAAACCATTGCTTCAGCCAATATATTCCAATATCAGTGGATTGTACAAGTTGATTGATCTTTGCCTCTTATCTTTTAAAACTATCTTATCAAGATAAGATAGCCTAAAACTATTTGTAAACCTATATTCATGAAGAAAAAAACCTCTCCAAATTTAATAGTTGCATTTTGATTTCTTTTGAGAGAAATTCAGACATCAGTTCTATATATTTTTTTCTTGCCCTGCTAAAATATATTGAATCAATATTTATGATCTGATTTCAAATAACAAATGACAAAGCTCATATTATATTTTGTACATTTTACATATATGTAATTATATTATATATAAAACACTTCTCAATGTCATATATCTCTGTAGATATCTTTTGGATGATACCAGAGGCACACATTTTCATTGTTATCACATGGTCATTTTTTTCTTAGTTAAATGGAGATTCTTCCACCAAAGTCCCCTTTGATTACTCATATTGATGTGGAAGTAGTCTTAGGTTGTCAGCAGAAGCAAACTTTGAGGGATTCTACCAAAGTAGAAAAACTTCACATATGGGTCTGGTGAAAGAATATGTATCTGTCTTCTAGGATCAGCATAATTTAAAATGGAGACTCAGCAATAAAATGTTAGCATCTTCAGTCAAAGCAATTCATGAATATGGGACACCTAGATGGCACAGGGAATAGAAGTGCTAAACCTACTGCCTACTAAAAGATGAAGATATTGCAATTTGCAAGATATTACAATTCTTTTTCAGTTGGGAGAGAGTGCCCAATAAAGATAAGATCATGACTCCTTAAAATATTCCAGTAAAGTACTAGGGGTAGAAGCACATTTAACACTCACTTTCTACAACCAACTTATGCCAAAAGCTCCTGGTACCTCTTTTCATTGGTAACATTAGACAAAGGAAATAATAGTTTTCAAATATCCTACTCAAAATGTTCTTAGTTCTCCTTCATAATATAATTCATCCCAAAAAAGCATCTGTTAAAGATACTTTTGAATTATATATGCTTTCTATTTTTATCCACACAAATGAAACAAATACAACAAAAACTGCCAATGTACCTTCAGTGGTAAAGAGCACTGCAGTAATACCCCCGGGCTGATAGAGGAAACAGTTTTTTTTCGAGAGACAAAATATGTACTCTTAAAAAAGAAAAAGCTTCAAAGTTTATCCAAAAATCACACTGCACCTCCCACAGGATAGTCCTCTAGATAGATGTGATGGTCAGATATCACAAAGTACTGTTTTAGCTTAATGCATTAGAAGTACTATTAAAGATACAAACTTCTTCTGAATATTTTTGTGCAAACTAATTGTACCAAAGTAAATTACCTAAGTAGCAATCATATTACACTAATTTCTGAAATTGGCACACTATAATTTTATTAAAATACTCATTTCACTCTAGATGATTTTTTTTTAAATCAGGAAGGATTTGGTATAATTTCCAAAAGAAGTGAGTCTTAAACCTTCTTGTTATATCTCCATTGTCTAATTGACTTTTAGCAATATTTTAACAGTCATTAAGCATTTGCAATGTATCAGACACTCCTCAATACAGTGGGGATACCAACATAGGCAAAAAAAGAACGTGTCCTCAAGAAATGTACATTCTAATAAGAGAATGCAAATGACTACTTGCAAATAAAACACAGCAGGCTGGCATCCAAGCATCTTCATTCTTTACCACAGAGTGACTCAATTGAAACTAAAGCAAGATGTCTTTTTTTTACCTAAGAATTTCGTTTTGACTCTTCAAGTCCTCCATGACTGATTTCTCTCCCTGGTACAGAGCTGAACACATGCTAATGACATCAGAGCTAACTGTATTTTGGCTTGAGGCCAGTTTCTGCCCATTAGAAGGGCATTCAGAATGAGAAATGGAGACAAGGAGCCTAGCATTTGAGCCACCCCCAGAATGTAACAGCCATTACTGACCAGCTGTCGGGCTATGGAAGTAGCAACAGCATTCATGGGTCTGGTGCAAAGAATGTATTGAGGGCGTGTGGACTTACAGCATAGCATTTCTGAATCAGGACTCTGAACAGGTGAAATGAAAGACAGGAAGGAGGGATAGAGGGAAAGACAGTACTAATTTTGTTGAATCTCTTTTTGGTGGAGCAGGGAAGGTTAGCATATATAAGGTTTTTTTTTTAGCATACATAGTTGAACTTGATTTCTGACTATGAAAAATATACTGTATTGTCTAGTGAGGCCATTTTTTGAAAATTCATGAGGGGAGGGAGGGAAACACTTATTTCATAACTATAGTAGGTTGGTTATTATCTATATTGTACAGCAGAATTTAGCCAAAAAGTATTAAAGCTAGTCATATATTGACCAGGAGGTTCAAGAGTCTAGCATTAATATGGATTGTGGGTTTTTAAAATTAATTATTATTATTGAGCCTTGTATAGTAAATAAAATGAAGGGTGGTGCTTCAATATTTTTATTATATTTAATTTATGCTTAGTGGACATTCTTTCAATGGGAAGAGCTTTGGGGAAATTATTCACATCATGTTTTCTAGTGGTATCTTAAATTTTACCTATTAAATTATATAAGAAATAAAATCTAAGAAGCTTAATTATGGAATGACAAATCAAGATCTGAGTAATGTTTGTAATTCAACAAGTTAATTAAGACTAAAAGGTCTTTTCATCCACAAAAGGCTTTCATGATTCAGTGATTCAGAAGGACAAGATATTATTTTAATAAAAAAGCTAAAATTCTTGTGAGGGTGGTTTTAGGGCATTTTACAAGAGTAAAAGATTCATTTATACAAAGTTTTTATGTCTAGTGTCTTGGGTAGATAAAGTCAACAAGCATTTATTAAGTACCCACTATGTGTCAGGTACTGTGCTAAGGCTACAGTAATGTCTTTCCATCACATCTATCTTTTAAAATGTCATGACTTTGAAATATATGCTAGAGATGGTGTATGAGTCAGAATTAGTCAGTGATCACTGAGGCTAGGCAGGGACCATGAGTGGAACTCTTGACTATCAGCCTTTATAGAAAAGACAGAAATGTTCTTGAAAGATTAAAGAGGAAACATAGTAAGAAACCCTAATGTTCCAAAATGCTTAATGGGAATGCAGTTTATCCTTTATAGGATGTTCCAAAAAATTCTGGGGGCTGTCAATATGTAGGAAAATGCATAAGATTACATGTTTTTTTATAATAGGGATGCAGGCATTCCAAAATGAACTCATAAAATTCATGGATCTCCTTCATCTCTTACTGAAAGTATTACTTAACCTAATTTTATAACAAGTCTTTCTTTTTAAAAGATTTGACATTGTAAAAAAAAAACACCACATATTTATTTCTAAGGTTTAAGTCAAGCACTGGCAGTGCATTTTTTATGCCTTTTCATGCTTTCCTTGCCTCACGTGTCCACTATTTTACATATCACATGCAATAGCAATGTTTCTATCTTTCAGGGAGTTTGATTTAAGTTGCACATTTATTCAATGTGACTTTTAATAGAGATTAAAAAACAATGGGAGATATTTGATAGAAGCATTAAGATTACACATCTCTCATTTCATCTTTTATCAGTTAAATTTCATCTTCTTTCTTCAAGGCAAATACAGCAAATTGTAAAACATACAGGAAGTGGTTCATGGGCAGTATTATATAAAGCCTGTGACTTTGAAATGTAATATAATGTTTGCTTTCTGGGAAATTTGTATACTGATCCTCATCTGAATATCTGACGACTCTTGTGTTGTATTTTTTATGATTCTAAAATGCTTTGAGGGAAAGATATTTTAATGTGTACAATTTGTTTTATTTTCATACTGATCTCTATTTTTGTTTAAAACCATGTTGCATCATAAAATCACTTAATCCAAAATAAATCTTCTTTTAAGAAAAAGAAATTTAAATTATAGTTTTTCTGTTATACTTCTGAGGGAAAATTACTCTAAAGTAGCACAAAACAAGGTCATAGGAGAAAAAGTTCTTTCCCATCTGGGCAACTCTGAGTCTTTACAATTGAAGTGTTTTCTGCTTCTTCTCTGGTGCCCTTCATCCAAACATGGACATGTTTTGTATCATTGAAAGAAAGCCTTTTCAATGATACATGGATAAGACTCAGAATTTTCTAAAATACTAATTGCTTCTGTATTCACATTTTCTGTAACCAAAAACCTAAGTTGGAGCTGCTGGATACGGTAATCTTGCCTGAATTAAACCATCAGTTTGAGGTTTGTTTCCTTTGATTTAATTAGTTTGTCACATCACGGCCTCACTGAGGAAAACATCAGAAGAAAACAGAAAGGTTTTCACAGGTAATTTTCTGTACATTTCATAATAGTCACAGAACTGAAAAGTATAAAGAAGCATTTGTTGTCTTCTGATTTTAAGATAGCATTTATATTGTAAATCAATATCCAACCTGGAAGACCCTCATCAGACATGTTTTTCACTTATATAACAAGGTCATGTAAGGTGGTAATAGGATTCAACTAGAGAGATGATTTTATTCACTTATCTATGACATGCTTTTCACCAAATATGCTTACCAATCAATGCAAGAGATAATATCCTGGATAATGTCCAAACAAAAGAATTTCTTATTAATGATGAATCTTTTCACATGCTATTTGAAGATAATGTGTGTAGTGATAATTGTTTCAATCCCTAAAATATTACAAAGCTTTATTAGTGAAATCCATAGTAGTATGAAAGAGATCAGACTGACCATCCACACAGGAAAATGAAGTGGATGAAAAATATGCAAATCTGTGCCATTCAGGTATAGAGGCAGTCCATTAGTTCGTCAGTATGTTTTCTGTAGGCCCGTGTAACAAACACTATAACAAACAGACAAGGTTCGGAGTATAGTATTTGGTGAATATCAGACTGAATTACATTTGTAAAATGGTGCGAGTTTTTCAAAGAGTCAAAAATCTCATATTTGTTACCCCAAAGATGCTTTTTGTTTGTTTGTTTGTTTTGAAGTTATGGAGCACACCTTCAATGACACAGGCAAAATGCCTTTGGCTGTGAATGCTGAAATACCACACTCCCAAAAAAATTAAATACAATTACAGATTGCCCAAAGGGCAATGGAAATATGCAAATATAGAAGCTGAACACATTGCTAACAATGACTTGCAATTATTGACTAACAATTGTGATAAAAGACTATCAAGCATATGTATGAGAGAGAAAAGATAAGCTTTTCATTTTGGAGAATGAGAGATGGGCCAATGGACACAGTCTGAGTATTATATCCTGATCCCTGAAATGCTCAAAGAATCTCAGAAAAGCCTCTAGTTATTGTGTAAAAATGGTTCTTCTGAGGATGATCTAAAGAGAAATATGAATCTAAAGAAATATGATCTAAAGAGAAATATGAAGAATTAGAAAAGGATAAGAAGGCACTCTGATGAGAAATCATAAAATCCTAAAGGATCAAAGTCTTATGTGACAATCTCCCAACTTCTTTAATACCTTTCTGAATATCAGTTGTAACAAACCCATCAGTTTAATTTCTGTACTGAAATTACTGGTTGTTTAACTGAATTGACCAAATTGTCTATTTGATTTGGTGATCAGAAAATGGGAAAGATGCTGGGCAAAAGGAAGAAAAAACTTTATTAAGGAACATTATTCTTTGAACTTAAGCATGAATAAACTTTTTCTCTTGTATGTTTTAATTAAGTTGTCTGGTAAATCCTTAGAGAATATTCTCAGCTAACTAGTCTCATCTGAAAAATTAGCTCTTACTATGGATTATGTTTTTTAATCTTTATTTTGGGTTTACTTATACGTTTACTATGCTTCTCCATCAAAGAAGTTATTTCACTAATTATTGGTAATTGTTCTTACTTGGATTTTAATTAGAATCTACATTTATTTGTCAGGGTTGAGTCTTCCTATTATAAATCAAATAATGATGCTAGAATACTTTTTAGATGTTCCCTCATCACAATTCAAGTTTCCTCCTAACAGATGTACAACAGACTTTGCCATTAATTTCTTTATTGTATTTCAGACCAAAATGGCACTTAGGGCCTCTTACAACAGCAGTAAAATCTGGGAGACTTAAAGATGTGATAGAGTCCTAGTTTATGACTCTATTATAAAAAGGATAAACAAAACACTAAATCTACAGAATTTGCTGTATCCACAATTCTCTGAACTTTTTGACCCCATTATAACTTAGGTAGTAACAAATTTGTTTATCTTCATTATGCTTTTTCCCTAGGAACTTCAACATAGTCAAGGACCTATGTGTCCCACTCCCACCTCCTGGTTCTTAGTATGATGCATTCCATGTTACAGGAAATGAATGAATAAATATTTGCTAAAAGTTGAATGAACCATACAAACCCCCCTTCCTATATGTGAATATTCCTTTTACCTCCATGAAAATTTCCCCAGTTCCTACCTTAATTTGAGGAGAATGGGTCTGAAGAGAGATAAGAGGTCACTTTCAGTTTTATTAATATGTCTTATTTTTACATTCTAGGTACTTACAGGACACTACCACTTCATGAAAAATCTCTTATAACAAATAAAAATAGTTAAGCAAAATTAATAATAAAAAATATGGTGACCTCATCTGAAAGTACAAGTAATATTTCAAATCTGTATTACTCCCCCCACCAAATCTCTATTTTTTAAAAAATGAAAAAATCAATTTTCCCCCTTTCCTTCTCTCTATCACACTCCACATAAAGAAAGGAAAAGAAAAACTTCTTGTGACAGAGGGACACATATTCCCTTAATATTTATATACAAATATATATTTATATACATATATCTTTACATAATTTAACTTGCCTCATACTTTTTAAATCAGTTCTTACCTTCATGACATTAAAAAAAGATTCCTTTTTTTGGTACTTCTGTGTCTCTTGTTTGAGGTATTTCTTTCTTCTAAATCTGATATTTCAGTTACAATTTACAATGTAAACTATAACCAACATTGGAATCAGAGCAAGAGTAAATGTTAATAACATACATTTGACTAAATATGATAAGGTGATCAATATGGGAGACATAATTCACTAATGTTAATACATTTCTTTAAAAAAAAACCCAACTAATTAAATATCCAGAAGTTGTGATCTGATGCTTTACTGATAATAATTTGGAAGGACTCAGCTGGATGTTTCTATAAACACAAATGATTGGGAGCATATATTTCCTTAGCAGTACATATAATCCCCTTATTAAAATCATGACCTCTGATTACAGAGTTCCAAAATGAAGTAGTAAAAGGACCACCTACTGGCCCATGAAACACTTAGGTGTTATATTTGAACAACTAACTTCCCAGAATATAAAAAATATCAGCCAAATGTGGTTCTCCATCAAAAAAGTTACTTCATTAATCACTGGTAATTGCTTTTACTTGGGTTTTAATTAGAATCTTCATTTATTTGTCAGGGTCAAGTCTTCCAATTATAAATAAAATAATGATGCTAGAATACTTTTCTCCTAATCATCCTTTCTTCATCATCATTCCTGACTATGTCTTTGTGGTAGAAGGCTAATAGGAGAAAGCAGAACTGTCAAATTTGGTCAAAATGCATCTAATGCTATGTTGGAGATTCAGTTATGATTTTCCTCAACATCTACTGTATTTATTATTGTTCTTAATATAGAATACTCCCAGGGAAATGTCACACTCTTAAAATGAGTTCTTTCTAAGAAGAACAAAAATTACTTGTGTACAATGAAAAGTAATGGCAATTATATGCCACACTCAGGATTAAAACAAACCAACTTTGGTAGTAGGCCTATAGAGTCAGACCAATACAATGGTATTATTAAAAATGTATAATGGTGATTGTAAACTGTTAAACTTATCCAGCCACAATTAATTTGCATCATGCTCATAGGTACTTATGTTTAAAAAATCTTTTTATGTGCCAGCTCTAATCACAACAAATCCATATTGAAAAATGTGGAAGGACTGATCAATCATATTGTGCAATTTTTATACATATTTCCCCACAAATCCTCCTCAGTGGCTCAATAAAGCATTAATCAACAAGAAGTTGTTAAACTTTCATGTGCCATATAGTTTACTGGATGCTGAAGATATGGATACAATAAATAATCCTTATTTTATATTCTAGTTGGTAAGATCATAAGTACATATAGGAGTATAAATAGAATAATGTAAAAAGAACAAATACAAATAAATTCAAAGCAATCAAATACAAGGTATTTTGAAAGAGATCTAGGAGGTAAGGGGATCAGGAAAGGGTTTGTGTATAAGAAGTTGTGTTAGAAAAATATCTCAAAGGAAGGGGAGGAATCTAAGAGATTGAGATAAGGAAGAAGTGCATTGCAAGCAAGGGGTCAACCAGTGCAAAATCAATAAGAAGGGTGATGGATCTCTGAGGAGCAGAAAAGTTACCCAGCAGTTTGGCTAGATCCTGGGCTGTGGGCAGAGCTTTAATGTCCAATGAGGCTAACAAAAACAGATTGGAACCATGTTTTGAGGCAGCAATTGGAGACAGTTTTTTCTCCTCTTAGGATTTGGGCTGAGAAAGGGATAAAAGATATACGACAGTGGGGGATGATAGGATCTAGTAAAAGGTGGTTTAGTTTGGTTTTCAGAATGGGAAAGCCTTGGGAATATAAACCCAATATGCTGGCTAACTCTAAAAATAGGAGAATCAGTGTGTTTATTGATTATTCTTTCCTCACCATAGAAATTAACTAAAGTTTGGTCTTCAGGTATAACCATATAGAAAACACACAGAAAGAAAGAAACACCTACACGAACACTGAAAAATATTAACTGACATGAAAAGAAAAACAAGTCAATACATAGACTCTTTACATTGTCTATAACTAATGATTTAAATTCATTATGTGTGGTGAAGACTGAGTTAAGAATGCTATACTTGAAATAATGTGGGATCAAGGCTGCAAGAATAATTCCAGATTACCCAGAATAGAAAAGTTTTACCCAGGATCACTTTTTAAAATCAAGAGGAAGAATCAGGGAATTAAAGACCAACTAATCTAATATATTTGCTGCAAAGAAAATCTAACTGGTTAGACTATAACCTATTATCACTTTGGTCATTTGATGTTAAAATTTAGAGTTATAAGATCTCTCCGTGACACCATCCAACCCCCTAGAAAGGGCACTGTGCAGGTGACAAATCTGTTAAGGAAATAAAAGCATGTACTTGGACAACATTCCCAAAAGGAAATGACCAGTGTCAGAACAAGGCCAACTTCAGGGTCTTTTAAAACAAACTGAGAATGGAGTCTCTTTTTCCTCCAAAACTGTGAAAAGACCAATCAATGTGTGAGATTGGACAAGCACAATTTGAGGTGCCTTTGGGGTCTCCAAAGCTCAAAGTCAGTAGAAGTCGCTTCATTGCAGCTGACAGATACACAGTGCTTAGTTTCAGTCCTGGCAATCTTTTTCTCCCTTTTCAGGAGCAAGATTCTTCCAAGGAAACTGAGAAGTCCTAGAGGGTGGCTGAAGTCTGTATCAGCATATAGGGATAAAGGAGCCAAAGTGACATTCAGAGCTCTTTATATCTTTCATTGGTCATCCATCAATGACTAAGGTCAACTGAGACCAGAGATCCAGGAACTCCTTAACATCCATTGAACTTGATTGTGAGCTAATGTTGACACTAGTAAGGGGGAAGCTGCCTGAGAATGTCTGAGCCAAATCTCTTATGAAATCAGAACCACCTAGTGATCATCAGTGGATGGAGTAGTGTACCTGGAATCAGAAAGATCTCAGTTCAAATATACTTACCAGTTGTGGGACCCTGAACTTTACCTCGCTCAAATTCAATTTCTTCATCAGAAAAAATGGAGACAATAATAGCATCTGCTTCTCAAGTTTAGCCCTGGAACTCACACCTCAACAGTGCCCTCAGTCCCTGGGGGCCATCCCTCTGATTGGAGAGCAGGAAGTTCCTCCAAGAACTTCCAGTGAAGGAGGGTACCCAGATCAGCCATCTCCATTTCTCACCTACCTGCAATTCTCTTTCATACCCTTGCATCTAGTAGTTTCTAGGTCCTCTCCCTCCCTTTGCAGCTCCCTTTTATGGTCTGTCCTTCCCTATTAGAATGTAAGCTCCTAAGGACAGAAACTCCTTCTTTCTGCTTGTATTTGTACTCCCAGTTCTAAGTGCAGTGCCTGGTACCTGTGTCTCATAATGTCTCATAAATGTCTCATAATGTCTCATAAAAGCTTGTTCCATTGACTTGAGGGCAAAATGTTAAAAAAAAAAAGTAAAGCACTTTGTAAATTTTGAAGTGCTATATAAATACCAGCTATTATTCTATCAACTTACAAACAGCTTAAATAGTTCCAATGTCAAGTACAGTAGCAGATGGTTTTCTTATTTATAGCAAACAAACCAACCATCTGCCAGATTGGATAGGTTGTACATATAACACATAGTACACCTTGTCATCATGAGCAATGAGATTGCTCACACATGTGAATTTTCCAGATAATTGAAGTCTACTTTTTTCTTCAAGTGCTAAAACTCATTACATTTTAACCATTTTAATAAGGATTTGGGGAAATCCATTAAATAATGATGTAATGCATCAATAATTTCCTTTTTTAATTTCAATCATGCTTGTAATAACAGGGTAAATTACATCGCTAGTCTGAGGTAGAATTGAGTTGACAACTTGTGGAAAACTGGTAGGATTATGTACCTCATAAGAGATCCTACTTTTTAAATATAGATATATAGACAGGAATTTGGCAACTGGGGAGGAAAATACATGAATAATTATTGAAAGGGAGAGTGAAAAAGACAAAAACAATTAGTCTGAGCAATCAGTTAAAGAAAATCTGAGAAAGACTATTTTCATCTGAGTTTTCTCTCAGTATTTGATCTTCCTCCCTTCTTAAATCTTTCTCCCTTGGTCCTCTATGGCCCAAGACTGTTCTCTATTTGCTTTCTGCACCTACCCTAGCCCCCTGGTCCCTACTTTCTTACTCAGACACAAAGATTCTTTCTCAGAACTTCTGGTCTTTCTATGGCCATGAATAACTTTCCCCTTCATTTTTTCTTGGCCCATTCCAAATCTGGACTTATACGGCTCTAAGAACATAAAAGCTTTGCCTCAGCTGCTAATCTGTTTCTTTCTAGTTTTGTCCTGTATCATGGACTGACAAATGATTATTCAATCATTAGAGCTATAGGCTGATAGCATCAAAAATAGCAATCAAAAAAATAGTAAACTAAAATTCATTTTATATTAATGAGCACACTCATCATATTGGTATATGTTTTTATATTTATAAAATAATCAAGTACTTATAAGGTGAAATTTATTTTATGTGATTTAACTCAGTTTTCTCTTTTAAAAGAATGATTTTTAGATTAGGAAATCAAAAACAAAGAAATGTGAGTAGATAGTAATATGTGAATAGTTTGTACTACTGACTTCAGTTCCTTAAAGTAGGGATGGTCTTATTCATTATATTTGTAACCTTATCACCTAGCACAATGCCTAGCTACAATTAGGCACTTAACTTAAACATTTATTTGGACAATTGCCATCTCCTTTACAAATGATACTTTTCCTTATATTTGCCCTGATTTCTCTGGCTTCCTTCAGCCCAGTTAAAATCCTACCTTCTAAAAAAAAAAGTCCTTGAAAAATTATGCTTTTATTCTAATACTCTTTCTGTTGATTATTTATAATTTACCATGTATATATCTTGTTTGTACATAGTTGCTTGCATGGTTTCTCCTCCATTAGACTGTGAGCCCCTTGAGAGCAGGAAGGAGTTCGATGAAATGTTCTTGATGTCTGTCCTTGATCTTGAACTAGTTGATTTTATTTAATCAATGAATTGGGAATATTGTAACAGTCTTCAAATGTTTTAAGGGCTTCCTGTAAATGTGGGTCTTAACTTCTTCAACTTATTCCTAAAATGCAGAGAGGATGGGTGGAGGTTGCGGAGAGGAAAATTGGCACTTAACATTAGGAAAATCTTTCTTCATCAATAATGACAGTTCTGTAAGAGTAGAATGGGCTGCTTCTGGAAGACTACTACATTAACCAGTTTGGCTACTTGTAAGCAATTTTGAAGAAGAATTCTAAGTCAAAGCAGAGTTGGATTTGATAGAGTTTGGGATCTTTTCCAGTTCTGAGATTCTATGATTGTGTGAATCAAGTAGGAATGCTTAGAATAAATGATTGGAATATCAAACTGCAATTGATGGTATAGATATGAAATCTGATTTATTGCTGTTAGTCTGTGTGAATATATAAAGTTACCCAGATATAGTTAAGATTCATTGAATAATAGAGAATAATAATAATAGCTAGTCTTTATATAGCACTTTGATAAAATCTATTCTACTTCCCAAACACAGAAAAGAAATAACATCTCAAATAAGAGAAAACAATATTCCTGGCATGTTCTATTTATGGCATATCACATTTGTAGTATTTTGTTCCATTCTAGGTATCACGTTTTTAAAAAGTTATTGAAAAAAACAGAATATATGCAGAAAAGGATGACCAGAATGACAAGGTGATCCCACTCTCTGGAACAGCACTTAGAAAACTAAATTTCTCTTTCTGTTTCAAAGTTCTCTTCCCTGGAAAACATTTCTCTAAAATGCTTTTTCTAGGGCACCTCTAAGTCTCAGAATGTTGATAGAGCTAAAATGATGTATACATAGACTTATGAATGACCACAAGTGAAGTTACTAGACCTATCTGCTTTCCCTTAACTAGTTTTGGGAAATATGTCACTCAGATATTGTATTACCAAAAATCAAGGATTGTTTTTTTCTAGTATATCCATTATATATTGCAGAACAGAAAATACAAGAACTTCATTTAAAGATCTTTCCCTCCAAGTCTAAATAGTTTCATGTGTTACTATGACAAAAAAATCATTTCCTGATGTTCAGTTTTCACATACATCAATGTGACTTGGTTTATAAAAATTCATATTCAGAGATCTCCCAACTTGGGAACACCTTGAGAAGCTTGTGACCTGATAGCTTATGCTCCTAGAGCCCAAGGTCACTTCCATGTCATGAGCAGAGGAAAACTTTAGCTTTTCTCTAATACATATAATCCAGTCTAGTATATATAGCAAATAACAGATAGTTTTCTACCCAGCTAAACCAAGTAAAGATAATTCCATTGAGGAGTCAATGGAATATTCAAAGGGAAATAACCCAGAAGAGAATTAAAAATATTGGACTAGAGCTCTTGAGATATATGGGAGTTGGAGATAGAGATTTGAATCACCCAAATATTAAGATGACGTGAAAGAAAACCAAGCATTGACTTGCCTGTCACTATTTCTGTACCAACATTGCAGGATTGGCTTCAGACAGGATAAAGTATGACAGATGGGGTTGAGATCTGGACTTTGAAGTTTTTACTCTGGTTATGTTATTCTTTCTTCTCTGTTTGCCACTCAGTGACTAAATAGCCAACAAAAAAATATTTTCTTGAAAATGGAAGTCAAGATAGACAGAGAAGAAAATAATTATCTGGATGGTCCTCTTCCCTAGGGCAGTATAGACTACTTCATACTCAGCCACCCTGTAAAGTCTAGGATGGAGGACGCCAAGTCATTCTAATAAATGGTGCATTTGTGCCAATAAATTTGTCCAGGTGTGTTTATCCTAATAAAAACAAAAACATATAATGGGTGTTTTCGATCTTATTAAAGTTAATTAGGTCCCCTAAAACAGTCTAATCCTAGAAATTAGTATAAAATTCTTCTTTCCCATATGTACCTTTTCAATGTGGGGGAGGAGGAGGTTTGGAAAGAAGAGAAAAAGAGGAGAGAAAGGAGTTAAATAAATCAAATGTTTTATCCATATATTTAATTAATTTGAGAACATGTATGGATATGTGCATAATTTTAATAGTTTTTTAATAAATTATGGACAAAGTAATTTTAAAAGCAGGCATGTTTTCCTATTTCATGTATTTTTGAAGATGAAATAAAATTATGTAGACAATTTGAAAACGGTAAGCCAATTTACAAATGTAAACTATTAGTTAATTAATAATAGCATTGGAATAACTAGCTTGATGGCATCCTTTCAGGAGTGTAATCAACTTCACTCACTTCATTTACTCATGCTATTCAATCTATTTTCCAGACTTCACATGTCACCTTAATATTTGGATAATTCAAATCTCTATCTCCAACTTCCATATCTCTGAAGAGCTCCAGGCCAATATTTCCAACTCTCTTCTGGATTATCTCCCTCTGAGTATCCCATTGACTGCTCAAGCTCAACAACACATCCAAGAATGAATTTATTATCTTCTTCTCTATCCCTAAAATCTCCCCCTTCTCCTAATTTTTCCATCTCTATTATGGGTACCAGTAAACCCCTAGTCATTCATGTTCAAAACTTCTCAGGATATATCCTTGATTTTCCCATCTTACTCCCATAGGTAATCAATCACCAATTCCTTTTTTATTCCTTCCCCATTACACTATTCCATTCCAATTCAGAATCTCATCACCTTAGTTGGGCTATTGTAATAGCCTCTAAATTGGTCTTGACTACAATTTTTTCCTTCTCTATTCCATATGGTGTATTCACTGCCATCATCTAATTTCCCTAATTACATCACTTCCATTTTCAAAACAGGCATTTTTAGTGGCTCCCAAATAAACTTTAAATCTTGTACTTTGTCATTCAATGCCCTACATAATTGACCTCTACCTATCTGAATCTTACTATTTTGCTTTGATTTTGGTCTTCAGTAGACCTAATACTGAATAAATATGCATAGGCATAAATATAAGTACAAGTAAACAATCTGTGTACTCATATATGTTTGCATGTAGAGGTACACATACATATGCATGAATATATATTTATATTTAAGCAGCTTCTCCTAACTTTCTTTAAAATTATGATGAATGGAGATAACCTGTGATTTCTTTAGCATTAGGAACTCTCTCTTTCAAGGCAGATCAGAATCTTTTTTGTAATTTATAGTCTTAAAGAGTTGCCTAAAAGCACTGACAGGTTAAATATTTTTCTCAGGGTCACAATGAATATGTGTCAATAGATGGTAGTTGAATCCATATCTTAAATCCAAGCCTATGATCTGTCCACTACCATAATGTCTCAAAATTAAAATGTTACCAGTTACCAGAATCCCTGCCTTTGCTTTTCCTTGAAGAAGCTTCCAGTATCTAGCACATATCTTGATATTTAACCTTCAGATATAACTCCTTCCAAATATACCATCACCCATACACACATTCACATACACAGGCAAATTGACACATTTCTACCGTGTCCTGTAACAGGGTAGACCACTTTGGCCCACTGTGGGCAAAGACCACCTATTTTTATTTCTATCAAACAAGAGGTTTGGACTAGATTTTTAGAACCTTAAAATTTTAATAAATATTAAAAATCATCTAACCCAAACATTTCATTTTGAAGATGAGGAAACTGAAATTGAAATAAATGGCACATACTGACATGGTGAATTACCTCCAGTGAAGGTCTGTTCCAAATAGATGTGTTAGGGCCTTGGAAGAAATGTCTAAGGTTTAAAGTGAAAACAGGAAGAAAGGATGGAAGTTACAAGAAAATTAATTTAGATGTGATGTCAGAAAAAACTTGTCACTAGATACATTCATACTGGAAGAACACAGGAAGATTTGCTCATTTTTGATCTACTTCCCTGTTAACTATGGAGTTCCTATTTTTTTGGCACTAGGAAATGAGACTACACATACTATGAGACTACTCATAGAAGGCTGACCATATCAGCCTGACTACCAGATGCTTTAAGGGGCTGTCAGGTTTTCTACTGAGATAGACAAAGAAAGCCAAAGTCTCTCATAAATATTCTAATCTCAAGTCAATAAGGGCAACTAGGTGGCACAGCGAACACTGAAACATGGAGGCAGGGACTCATCTTCCTGAGTCCAAATCCAGCTGTGTGTTGGAAGCTGTGTGATCCTAAGCAAGTCACTTAACTCTGTTTGCCTCAGCTTCCTCATCTATAAAATAAGGTGAAGGAAATGGCAAACTATTCTAATACCTTTGCTAAGAAACCCCACATAAGATCACAAACAAACACAATTGAAAAAATGACTGAACACCAGATAAGACTAAATCCAAAATGTAGAATTCTTTTGGCTTCAGGACCTACAATCCTATTTTTTTTTTTGCTGAGGCAATTAGGGTTAAGTGACTTGCCCAGGGTCACACAGCCAGGAAATGTTAAATGTCTGAGGTCAAATTTGAACTCAGGTCCTCCTGACCAGAGCTGGTGCTTTATCCACTGCACCTCCTAGATGCCCCCCACTATACTATTTTTTTTAAACATTTCACTTTCTCTAACTGCATACTCTCCCTCCTCTTTACAAAGTAGGAACAGCCTAGCCAAACTATATCAATATGTTTAAAAATAACAAGATTTTTTAATAACAGATTGGACCAATAATCCAATAAATATCAGCATCAACTGAGCCTTAAAAAAGGGAGATGTATATTCACAAAAGATTTAGTATATTCTCTGGTATCATAGAAGATGTTCTATAAAAAAAATCCAAATAGACAAGGTGTTCCTTATTGATGGAAAAGTTCTCTAAATATTCCTCTTTGCAGATGACACTGTGCTAATTTCATTGAGTCCCAGATCACCATAAAGACTTCTCAATTAAATACATAGCCATTTGAATGAGGTTTCCATATGTATTCATGCTAAAAAACTAAGGAAAATGAAAAATATAATCTCTACTTTATGGATTTGGACTTGGAATTGTTAACCAGTAATGAGTGAGGCTTTATAAGTATCTATATCAGTAGTTCTCAAACTTGTTTTCAGTATCTTTATCCCATTAAAAATTATCGAGGATCTCTCCAAAGCATTTTTGTTTATCTGGGTTATATTTATAGACATTTACCATATTGGAAATAAAAACTATTTTTGAATTTCTAGACCCTCTAAAAGGGTTTCAGAGATCCCCAGGATTCTCTAGACCATACTTTGAGAACCACCGATCTGCATCTTACACAGTTGCTTCAAGAAAAATAGGCCCAGAAGAGAAGGAGTTCTAACTGAAATGCTTTTTGGGAATTTTAACATTTTATATTATTACAAGCTGTTTGCTACCACAACGCCTATCTTTAAAACTAATCATCTCTTGATAATTAAGTATGGCTCAATTCACAGGACCCTATAATCTCAGAAGAATCAAAATAGTAAATAATCAAAAGCAGCAGTATGCTGAAGTCAATTTGACCTGACTCAGGAAAGTGAGTATTTCATGAAAGTGAAAACTGTTAAATATTCAGTGTTAGCATTTACATCTGGGAAATCGACAAAGGTTACAAATAAAGGCTTGATTTACTGTTTTGTTGATTGTCTAAATTTAAGAAAGTAACAGATAAAATATTAATAATGCAGATTAAACTGGAAAATGAGTCATATGGGTATATGTATGTGTGCACATTGAGGGGGAGGGTATTTTTGAAACATTTACCAAGACATCCCCACCCAAAGGATGTGGTAGGAATAGGGCCACAACATATTACTAATGATGATTACACAATAAGACTAAAGGACAATAGATAGACATTGGTACCCAAGCAATATGAAAATAAAGGAGGAAGGTTTCTATAATGTTGGGTGGATGCTCTCTGAAGGATTTATGAAGAGATGCTAAGAATTACATAGGATGAGAAAGTATGGATAAGTTGGACTCTATATTGGTAGAAGTAGTACCCACATCAAAGAATTCAAGTATCAACTGAAGAATCAAATTAATAACATTATTGGGAAAAGAAGTTACTCAGGATAAGATTATGCTTGTTCCTGAATACTCAGAACCTCTGGTCTGAATATAAAACACCAACTAACTAAAAAGACAAGAAAGATAGCAGAACCATCACATTCAAATATACATAGTCTAAAAAGTTCTTTCAAAAACCTGACAAATTATAAGCTTTCCTAATTTTAGTTATTTTTTTATTCAATTCAAATAAAAGTAAGATGCATTTTCAAGCCACGATTTGTTATATCTTCAGTAATTTGAGTTAGTATAAAATTAAAAAACTCTCAAGGCCCTAAATTTAGTATTTGGTTTTTGGCCCTTGAAATCTTGTCTGTTCCTGACACGTCAGAAATTTTCCTGGATGTGTATTATGTCTGGAACTCTCTCCCTCTTCATCTCTTCCTTCTGATTTCCCTGGCTTTCTTCAAGTTCTACCATATGTAAGAAGACTTTACAGGTCCTCTGAGATTATCTTCAATTTATCTTTTGCATACACGCACATACACACACACACACACACACACACACACACATCAGGTATATGTAGTTTAACATGTTATTTGCCCCTATTCGACTGTGAGGTGAGCAGATTCATTTTTTGCCCTTTTTTATATTCCAGCATTCAACAAAGTTCTTGTCACATAATTGGTTCTAGTAATAATAATAAATAATAAAAATATTATTATTGCTAGAATTTATATAGTTCTTTAAGATTTGCAAAGTACTTTACATACTCATCTGATCCTCATAACACTGTGAGGTTAAGCCCTATTGTTATCCCCATTTTCTAGATGAGGAACAGGGCAACATGAATGGTTAAATGACTTTCCCAGAGTAACACATTTAGGGAGTTTCTAGACAACTTAAATTCACTAATAATAATCATAATCATAGATAACATTTATATAGTGATTACTATGTGCCAGGCATTGGGCTAAGTTGTTTACAATTGTTATCTCATCCTCGCTATCATCTCTAGAAAGTAGATGCTATTATTATCCCCATTTTACAAGTAAGGAAACTGAGGCAAATGAAGGGTAAATGATTTGCCCAGAATCACAAAGCTAGTAAGTGAACTCAATTTTTCTTGACTCTAGGCCTAGTACTCTTTTGCACCAATAAATGCCTGTCAACTTGGCTGCAAAGGATGAAAACTATAGTCTGCAAAACTATAGACCACGTGACATTTTTATAACAGTATTATTTATAATATGGCATTTTTAATTACTGGAGTGTGAAAAACTAAAGACAAAAGTTTTCTCTTCATATATCACATAAATAATAATGCAAAGTAGCCCAACTGAAACCAGTTTCAAATTCTCACTGAGGAGTATTTGTTACATTTGGAATATTGTTTATTTTTCATAGCCTTCTCAGAGCACTCAATAAAACAAGAGACTCTTGAATGCATTAGAAAATTTCTGTTTTAATTGGCTTTTAGGAGCTTTAGTTACTTGAAATGTTTATAATGAACTAAGCACATGGCCTGGCGTCATCAGCCATTCTGTGCAGCACCTCCTGCCTATTTTATAGGAATTGTGTAACTGGGAAGAAATATAATGAAAATCTGAGCCTGTGCTGGGATTTGAAAATTTAATCATTATTCCAAAGTCCAGGTAGAAGATTGAGATACAGTATAAGTCAAGGCACGTTTTGCATCTATATAAACAAGAAACTTGTTAAGTTTGTTTATGGAATATTTGTTCTACAGTAAGTGCCCATTCTCATCTCACGTGCTTGGATGGAGTAGAGAAAATCTAATTTATGAAATTTCTGAAAAGCTATTCCAAACAAAGTCAGCACATCTGACTGGTGTGCTTAATTAAAAAAAAATTTTCAAGTTTCTCAAGTGGCAAAATCTAAACTGTGGCTGGATATTCACTTTGTCATTACAATCAGATGGTTCTAGTATATGAATTGACATTGAAACTGAGCAGTACACTCTTTCTGCAGCTCTGTTCTACACTTTGTTCCAGATCCTGCAAGTTGTACTCAAATGAGTTTGGCAGGTTTAGGCCTGCTTTAAATTACTAATGCAATAGTATTGTGAAAAAAAAAAAGATTGCAAAAATAAAGTCAGGACTTCATTATGATGATTTTATTGTGTTCCAGTTTAATCTGACAATATCTGACTCCTCTTCTCTTGGTTCTTTTAAGAAACAAGGAAGCATAACGAAGAGCCTATTGACTTCACAGCTTAGACCAAATAGGAATAAATGATCTACTGGGATTCAAGAACAAATGAAGGTATATGTGTGTGAGTGCATTCATGTATATATTACATGCCTATGCCTACAACTTATATACAAATACTTGCCATATCCCAAATATATATTTTATTTACATACATACACACATGGCTCAGTGGATAGAGTTCTAGGTCTGGACTTAGGAAGACCTGAGTTGAAATCCAACCTCAGATATGTACTAGCTGTGTGATCTTGGGGAAGTCATTTAACTTCTGTTTGCTTTAATCCACTAGAGAAGAAAATGTCAAAGCACTTCAATGTTTTTGCCAAGAAAACTCCATGGACAGCAGTAATATGCTATGGTCCAAAGGATCAGATATAACTGAACAGCAGAACAACAATGTATATGCACATATAATATATGTGTGCATGCATGCAATCTAAATTTCTCTCTCTCGCTTTATACACACACACACACACACACACACACACATGCATGTGTATGTACTCTAACTGGAACAAGGAGACTTGTGTCCCCTACAGCATGCAGTTTTAAAACTGGTATTACTAGGCAGTTCCACTTTTGCCAACTGTATTCTTTTCCACCACTCTTTCTGCTGATCTTTTCTTTGCTGCTTCCAGAGAATGAAGATCATAATTCATCCACTGTGAAGATGCTATGAATTGAACTGGTGAGAGGAGGAATTTTTCTTCCCTTGCTCCATGTCTTTTACCTCAGCTCTGAGGACTGTGTCTGGGAATGGGTATTTTTGTTCTGTGTTATTAGACTGCCTCAGTTTCAGGTGCTCAAGAAGATTCCCCCAAGACCTGGGCATTCAAGCCATGGGAACCTTGGAGCCAGGATTGTAGGCAGGTTGGTGCAGCCAGCCAGACCAGCAGAGAAGTTTGAGAAGCCAGGATGCTTGGGCCTGGATCCTGAGGGAGATTTTGGAATTGATATTAGGAATGTGTGCTGTGAAAACTGAGGGAAGTTATGAACATAATCCCCTGCCCCATCCCCAAAGACTGAAGTGGTAAAAAGGCAAAAAGGGATAAATTATGACTGCCACATATTGTATGAGTAAGTTGTCAATATTTGTGATTTGAGCACAAATATTTAAGTAAATATTTCTATGTAAAGGTGAATCCTACCATTAATGACTAAATGGAAGTGGGGTGCAGGGGAGCAACCTTTATAACTGAAGGAACATCATTGGTGGGAACTGTAATCATTTGGAGAAAGGCTAGACATATCCTAACACCTTTCAGGGTACCAGGGAACCCTGGGGAAAGATGAAATCTAACATATCTGGCTTTCAGGCAGGGTTGTGGTAATCAGTGTTAGAGAAAAGAAGGAAGAAAGGAAGAGACAGGGAAGAGAAGAAGGAATGACTACAGGGAATGAATATGAGCAATCAAGAGTTCAAATATTCTGATCTTAATGAGCTTACTTCTCTCAATGCATGTGATCTTAAATGGGTTTCTAAACTGTTCTTTACTCATTTCTTTTTCTGTCAGGAAGTATGGTATTCATAAAGGAAGTATGATATTCATAAAGATGTTTGGACAAATAACTGGAAAAGAGCTAAGAAGACTTTGACAATAGGCTATGTTTCATAATAAAGTTTTTTATCTGAAGTAAGTATCATTTAAATTTCCCAATGTGATCAAAAATTTTCATTGTTAAAAGGAGTTAATTGGCAAGGTCCTTTGTAGTTTCTACTTTCAAAAGGTTTTTCCAGAATGTTGCTGAATGAAGTCACAAAATGGTTTTCACTTAATCCACTTCTAATTAAAGTTACTTGGTGTCAGATGGCCTCTCTCCAATGAATTACAATCATTTTAATCATCTCAGATTGAATCTATGTCATCACACTATCATCAAGAATTCTTTTGGTATCTCCTTAAATGCCCAACTCCACCCTCCTCCCCCATCTCTCAAATTGATCTCCTTTTGAAAACACTGAAGCCATCCTTTGGGAGCTCCATCCTTTCCCATCCTCGATTCCCACCTTCAAATAGCTTTCTGTCTTTACCCAATCTTTCCTCCTTCTCTGTGGTCTGAGATGGTTCCTTCTTCCTTTTCAATTTATGTCCTTGATGCCATTCCCTTTCTGCCCTCTGACAATCTGGCTCTTAATTCTTTGCCCCTTTTCTCTCATTAATCTCCATCTACTTCAAACTCTCTACTAATCTAAGTTTGCTATCTCACACAAAAATAAAAAAAAAACTTCCCTCATCCCTGGTACCCCCCTCAATCTATTCTTTCTCTTTCCTCTCTTTCACTGTTAAACTCCTAGGAAAAGTTGTCTGGACTTGCTACCTGCATTTCCTCATGAAGTGTAATGTTATTACCTCATCACCTCTCACCTAGACTATGATTGTTGCCTTCTCCTAGGAAGGCTAGTGGAAAGAGAACTAACTCTTGAGAGAACCTGGGTTCACACAGTACTTCTGATGCTTACTACTTCTCTAAACCTGGGTAAGTCATTTAACTTTTCAGGACCTCAGTACCTCATGAGGGGAAATAAGCTCAGTGACTTTGGGGGTCTCTTTTGAGTTAGGATCTAGAATTCTATGATTCTAACTTTAGTTTCTTCTGTTTTTCACATGAATGTCAAAGTAATCTTCCTATCATATAGGCTTGATTGTGATACTGGTCTGCTAAAAACAAAAACAAAAACATAAATGTATTCCTACAAAATATATACTCTTGAGTTTGACATTTAACACCCCCTCAACACACACACACACTTTACATATATACAACACATGAATACAATCTCTTTCTGCTTTTCTAGATTTATTTCATATTATTTCCTTTACCCACTTTGTATTCCAAACAAACTGAATTACTACTATTGTCTAATTTCATTGTATCATCTGCATTTATATATTTTCATTTTCCTTTCTCATCTCCCACTGAATGTTCTACCTTCTCATTTCTGCATGTTGAAATGCATTTCAAAGCTCAGTTTATATGGCAGCTTCTCCAAGAAATCATTCCTAACAACACCCCCCCCAACACATATTTACACTCCCTAATTAAAATGTTCTTTCCCACCTTAGTAATTCCTAGAATAATTTTATTGAATCTTTTCTTTGCTCCAAATATTTCTCACATTTTACTATATTTATTTGAAGAGACAGAAAGTAGTGAGGGGGCAGCTGGGTGGCACAGTAGATAGTATCAGGCCTGGAGTCGGGAAGATTCATCTTCCTGAGTTAAAATCCAACATTGGACACATTATCTGTGTGAGCCTGGACAAGTCATTTAACCCTGTTTGTCTCAATTTCCTCATCTATAAAATTAGCTAGACAAGGAAATGACAAACCATTCCAGTATCTCTGCCAAGAAAACACCAAGTGAGGTCCCAAAGAAATTCACTAATTAAAATCAGCAGCTATAAGTTCCAGATGAGCTCCTTCTTAATCTGCCCTATTCCTTGCAATGGACTTCCCAATATTCTGAGATCTCTGTCCACTAAAGTCACTCCCCTAGGATATATGTCCCTTCTTGAGCTTCTTGAAGCTGAATTTATATTACAAAAGTGGTTTGGGGACCATTTCATCTGCTTTGCTGAGGTGAGGTTTGTTCAACTTATAAATGCCAACACTGATTGTAAAAGCTCAGCTTATTTGTGCATGTCATATTCCTCCTAGTAGATTGTAAACTTCTTGAAAAAAGAGACAATGTTAAGTTTTTTATCTTTATATTCTTTGTACTTAAGAACACAGTTTGCACGCAAAGGGAACTTAATAAATTCAATCCTTCATAAAATTTTTATTTTAAAAAATTCATTGGATTATCTTTTAATTCTAAAAATATCAAGAAAATTTTGCTGAATCTCAAGTGCTTTCATTTGACAAATCTTTTTCACAAAGAATCCATACTGAACCCTGGTGAATTCCCTTCTGGTTGCTATCACAATTTTTAAAATTGATGTTAAACTAACTCTTTTTTTCAGGCAAATTATCACGTTCTCCTCCATTCCTGTGATCAGGCAGTGGCCATTTGGAAATGTTTCATTGGAAGTGTTATTGTCAAGCTTTTTAGTATAAATCCAGACAATAGTCCTTGCATTTCCCCCCAATGATTTAACAATTACTCATATTCTATTGTTATTTACACCAATAAAAAATAGGCTGTATAAATCTTTAACACAAAACAATAACAGCTAAAATAATTTCCCAATGCCACACATACACACACACACAAATAAACATCTTCCATTACCCTACTGGCTAGAGAAACTGCTGCAAGGGCCGCAGCCTGTATGCAGACACAACAAACCCCTCCCACTGAGCTGTGTGCTTGCCAAGACTTGGGCCATCTTTATATAGCACTTTAAGCTGACAAAGTATTTAATTCACAACATTCCCTGTTATTGCAAGCTTAATTATCTCCTTTTTTGAGGATGAGGAAACTGAGTCTTGGAGACATAAAGTGAGTTTTGCAATTATTAAATGTCTGAGCCTCAAAAGGAAACCAGTTCTTTTAAGTCCTCATCACAGTGCCCTTCCCAAATACAGCAGGGAGCCTCTCCTAGTTCGTTCCTATCAGTTTACAAAACACTTTCCACATATTATATAAATTGATGCTCACAATAATTTTATGATAAAGGCAGGATTAATATTCTTACTTCCATTTCACAGATGAGAAAAGTAAGACACATAAAAGTAGGGACTTGCCCAAGATCCTTAGTTTCCAATATGGAATAAAACAATAAACCATTTGATGGATGAATCCATCCACACAAACATTTTCACCATGAATGGGAAATATGGTTAAGAGATTTATGAGTGGGGACTTTTCTTTGTCTTCTGAGTTTGTAACTTGTTTGATATAAGAAAGGTCAGTGGAACTCCTTTTGCAATCTTTTATTTATACTCATATAGAATAAATTTCTGTTGACCAAACACAGGACTCTTCCTCTTGAGACACTGAGCTTTGAGGAGGGGTTTCCTGAAGAAAATAGATGGAGTAACTAATTGGTTGGTGAAGCACCAGAGAATTCTTAGTAATTGACACACAAATATCTATAAAACTTCAAAACAAACAAAAATGTTATTTATTACTTTGTTCCACTGGACATCTAGTTGGACTGAACGAATACAGCCTGTTATCCTAACTTCATAAGCAGAATAACACTTTATGTATAGGACCTCCAACAGGTCTATGGCAATCTATAGGTAATTCCTAGAGATTTATGAGGTTTGTCTCCAATCTGCTTTATATATTCTAAGTAAAGCCATAGTTTGGCAGAACTACTAGAATTTTGCCTAAGGGCAGGAAATTTGGAGAACATCAACAGCATTTTCCTGTTGGCATTTCCTCTTTAGTCACCTGGCTAAATGGAAGTGGTGTCACATTTCTACTTCATGGCAACTGTACTTGCAGTAATGTAGAAATCTTACAATGTGCTTTCTCCTACTCAGGTTGTACGTTAGCTGAGTTTTTTTCTTTTCTGTTTGTCCCAGATGAAAATATTGATAGCAAGATCTGTAATGTGGGTTGTTAGCATGAAGAAGTTGTTAAGATCAGCATTAGTCCTATTGAGGTCCAGTAGAACAAAATCATAAATATGAATTTTGTGTATGTAGTTCCTTTTTTTCAGTGTTTTTATGGATATGACTTTATGGCCTTTCTCACCCATCAACATTAACCATCTGCCACCAAGACCACAGCAGTTCTATCTGATTTCCAGCCAATCTTGGAGTTTGGTCAAAAAGTCACTCTGGCTCCATTGTCAGTAACCGCACTTACCCCCTTCTCCTGTCTTAGATCTTGCCTGCCTAACCTCAGCTTTGAGTCTCTCCTACTATATGTTGCCTTCATTCCCTCACACACGCTACTAAATGAAGGTGAAGAAAATCAACATACCATTCTGATGGATCCTCTCCAAATTATGGTACATAATCTCAACTGGGCTCTCACTGCTACAAGACAATCCTTTCATACCTCCCAAATCAATTCACTACCCCACTCATCACAGCAGAGATTCCAAACTTCTGAATCTTTCTTCAAATCTTCCCTTCTCCCCATCCTCTCAGCTGAGAATCTTAACTCATATTTTTCTCAAAGAATCAAGAGTACTTGTCCAGAGATCTCTCTTCACCTCTCATTTCCCAACACCCAGATGTTCTGTCACTATCTTGTCTTTCATTCCTATATCAAATAATGAAGTAGCTCTTCTCTTTGCCAAAGCAAAACTCTGCGTGCAAAAGGGACTCCATCCCATCCCATTTCTCTAGCACACTGCCCCATCTATCATCACCATTCTCTCACTTATATTCAGCTTTTCCCTGTTTACTGGCTGCTTCCCTATTGCTTACAAACAAGCCCATGTCTCCTCTTCTCACCTGATTCATCATCCCTGCTAGCTATTGTCATATCCCTTCTCTCTTTTGTAGCTAAATTGCTTGAGAAGTCTTTCTGTCATACATGCCTCTGATTTCCCTTCTCTCTCTAAGGTGTAATTTCCTACCTCATCATTCAACCAAGATTGCCCTCTTCAAAGTTGCCGATAATCTCTTAGTTGCCTTTTCTCGAACCTCATTCTTCTTGACTTCTCTGTAGCTTTTGACATGTTCAATCTTTCTCTTCTGCCTAGTTTTTCACGCCATGATTTTCTCTTGGTTCTCTTCCTACTCTTTTGACAGTTTTTTTTTTTTTTTAGCTTCCTTTGCTGCATATTCATCCAGGACACATCTTCTAACTGAGGATGACCCACTCTGTCCTCAATAAATTACAGTCTGTCTCTGTCACTTCTAGGATAAAATATAAAATCCTCAGCTTGATGGTCAAAGCCTGTGATAACTTCTCCCACCCCCTTCCAGTTTTCTTATACTTTAAACCTCTCCACATACCCTGTGACTCAGTGACATTGGTCTCTTTTGTGTTGTTGCTCACATTAATTGCTATGCAGGCATTTTCACTGGCACTCCCAATTCAGATATTTCCCCATATCTGCAATACTCTCCCTCCTCATCTTTCCCTTCTGGCTTCCTTCAAATCTTAATTAAAATCCTGTTTTTACAGAAAGTTTTTTTTCAATCCTTCTTGATTCTGGTACCTTTTCTTGGTTGATTATTCCTAATAAATATCCTATATATAGATTATTTGTACATTGTTATTTGCATGTTTTTTCTCTCATTTGATTGTAAGCTCCTTGAGGGCAGGGACTATCTTTTGCCTTTCTTTGTATCCCCACTACATAGCACAGTTCCTGGAACATAGTAAATACTTAATAAATATTGACTGACTGCTTAACATACATGGACACATTCATAGTTGTTCCTTGCAAAGCAGTGTCTTCAGGGACTTGAACCTAGAGGAGTGCAGGTTCATTGATGCTTTGCAACAGCTTCTGCTAATTATTTGGTTTGCAAATGTAAAATATTGTCTGAAGTACAACCAGAAATAGGCTACCCTAGATAACTGGAAGGAAACTATTTCAGAGAGAAATCACTAGGCTGCTACAACAAGGAAACTGAGGGTCAATTTTGAGCTGAAGCAATGTGGATAACTGAGCAGATTCCAAAATGGAGATTGGATCAATAATCATAGAAGGGTTACTATTGTTATGTAAGATCCTCTTTTGTAGTCTCCCACCACCACTACCCTCTCCCCCTCACAAATATACATTGAGAGCTGGCTTTTGAGTCAAAAAGGCCGTTTAAGTCCCATCTCTGCCACATACTGACCATGTAAGCAAGTCACTTAAATTATCAGTATTCTGTGCCTCTCTCTAAGGTAAGAAGAGGTGGTAAAGAAAATTTTTTCACTGAAAGATCCTTATACCAATTAAATTACAGCCCCAATCTGTATCTGTCTAGCCACCATCAGTGCTGATAACCAAGTGTCCTGAAATGACTGATATCCATTTCTTTAAAAATCAGGGCACATGTGAATGCACTTGTAGCATATTCAAGTGTTTGGTTTCTTCTCCCTCATTAGTGAAATCATTGTTTGAATAAATCTGAAAAGCAATTCATTTAAGACATCATTTACTGGCAAGATCATGGGACTAAGGATCAGAAGAACTATATTCTAATCTTGGTTATGCCACTAATTAATGGTATGTCTTGGCCAAATCATTTAATCTCTTTGGGCTCCAATTTTTTTCAAGTCAAGTAACTGAGTTAGAGGGAAGCTAAGTGGTGGAGCCAGTGGATAGAGCACTGGGCCTGAAGTCCACAAGATCTGAGTTCTAATCTGGCCTCAAACATTTACTAGCTGGGTAACTCACTTAACTCAGTTTGCCTCAGTTTCCTCTTCTATAAAATGAGCTGCAGAAAGAAATGGCAAGTTACCCTAGTATCTTTGCCAAGAAAATTGGGTCATGAAAAATCAGACACAAATGAAAAGACTGGATAGATTTTAAAATCTCTTTCAACATTCTGTCTATGATCTCATGAAATTTGGTACAGGGAAAAGACCATAAAAGTGAAGAATTGGCTTCTCATCTTAGTTTTGTTCCTAAGAAGTTGCATCACTTTAGCCAAATCACTTAAGCTTTTGGTATTTCTCTTTTCTCATCTATATAACAAATGCTTTGAACTAAAAGTATATGATTTATTGAGAACCTACTGGTATATCCAATACTCTGCTCAGAAATTTCCCTTACTGCAATTCATCTTCCACTCAGCTGACAAAGTAATTTTCCTAAAGTCCAGGTTTGACAATGTCACCCTACCTCAGTCACCATAAACACCCCACAAAATATACAGCCAATAATTTTCAGTGGCTCCCTATTACTTCTAGTATGAAACATAAAATATTTGTCTTGACATTTTACAACCTAGCTTCTTCCTCTATTTCTAGTCTTCTCATGTATTATTCTCCTCTCTATATTCTATGATCTATCTAACACACTTCTATTTATTATTTCTCTCACCTGACACTCTATCTCCTGACTCATGCTTATTATAATGCTTAGTCCTCTCACTTCTACCTTCTGACTTTGAGGCCTCATTTAGGAAGAGCTCAAATCCCAAAGAGCCTTTCTAGCTTTCTGAGTGATTTGCCATTTACTTCCTCTCCCCATTTCCCCCCATTGCTAGTGCCTTCCCTTAAGATTGCCTTTCATCTACTCTGTATTTATCTTATATGTCCACAATTGTTCAAAAGAATGTGATCTTGAAGGTAGAAATTTATCTTAATTTACTTTTATACCTCTCCCTCCACTTCCATCCCTAGTATATAGGAACCTTTTTTGGTGGAAAATGATCACTCAATGCTGCATGTCTGAATGAGGGGTGGAGTTGGTGAGAGCTTGGGAAAAAAGAGATCCTGATCTTCAAGCTTCTAGCTTTGACAGAGAAGTATGGCTCCAAGCTTTCTTCAAGTCCCAGAAAGGGAAGAAAGATTCTAGGAAGAAGCTGAAATGTAGAAGAGTAAGCACCTCTTCTCATGTCTCTATCCCTAAGCTATTACACTAGAGGTTTGGGATAATTTTCCTTTGGGTAAAATTGGGGACTCTTTTAATTGAGATATTAATCTCAGTAGATCACATTAACTCTGTGAATTGTCTGGAATAATATAATCTATACATCTCTGATTTCTGTTTACTATTGGGTTGGATAAATTAATTTATTTGCTATTTGCCACTTGTATTCTTTGTGGAACTGGGATTTGATGACAATTAAATATTTAAGGGGGCAAATAAATAAGATTTACCCAACAATCCCACCCTTCTAAAAAGAATAGAATAGTAGCCCCTGTCCCCAATCTCCCAATTCCCCTCTTGGAAGGAATCAGTCTCTGTTGAAGGATGGGTGGAGAAGACTATAGAAATATCTATGTACCACCCTTTAAATGGACCACATAGATTAGTATAACCTACATGGGTACTCTGTGTCGCCTTTTACCCTTTGTATTCTAGAAGTTATCAAAGTAAGTGCCTATTAAATGCTTGTTGACTGATTGATTTAATTGGAAATTGTTGGAATCTTTACAAAGTGTTAAGCCATTGGAGTTAATTTAATCTTAGAAAGAGTTATTTTGAGCCAGAACTTGAAACAAGGTACTAAGTGGAACTGATTGAACAATGCTTCTGTTCACACCTTTAGAGAGCTGCAGTCACACAGCATTCGCTCCCCTCTGTGGTCCTGCTCCCCGCTGTCCCCTCTCCGGGAGCCCAAGCTTCAAAAGCTCCCTATATATGTGATCTCCCAAAAGGTTAACTCTGCCTTCAGGAGGGAGAGGGATTCTGGGTTATCTCCCAGAGTACTCTCTAACCCTAAGGGAGGTGTGAATTTGGACTAAGCCCTACATGTGTGAACTCCATTGAGTACTTAGATACTTATGAGCTCTTTTCTTCTCTTAAGATCTTAATCTTCTTAAGATTTCATCAAATTTGTATTTTGGTTTTATTTGGTCCTTGTCATGGGAAGTTTCTTAAAGTGTTTGTTATACATAGACCTATAGTTTCTGTGTATTTTACTCTTGTTGTATTTTATAAAATATTCCCATTTATCCTTCTCTTGACTATCTTTGCATTGAATTCACCAAGTATAAAAGTATAGACTGATTTAATTTGGAAGATCTTATTGGGCTCTTGTAAGATTTCTCCATAAACTAATTTCTTGTAACAGATATTGGCCCATAAGCCTTAATTATCCTCATAGTGATATTTTTACAAATGTTTCATCAAGAGCACTGCACTGAGATGACTAGGAATAATGAGAAATGAGAGGGGGGAGGAGAGGGAAAGAGGGAGGGAGGGAGGAAGGGAGACAGGGAGGAGAAGGAGAAAGGGGGAGGGATGGAGAGAGAGAAAGAGACAGAGAGAGACAGAGAGAGAGAGTGAGAGAAATAGAGAGACAGAGACAGAAAGAGAGAGAGAGAGAAATAGAGAGACAGAGACAGAGAGAGAGAGAGAGAGAGAAAGAGAGAGAGAGAGAGAAAGAGACATAGACAGAGTGAAATAGAGAGAGAGACAGAGAGAGAGAGACAGAGACAGAAAGAGAGAGAGAGAGAAAGAGAGAGAGAAAGAGAGACAGAGACAGAGAGAGACAGAGAGAGAGAGTGAGATAGAGAGAGAGAGAAAGAGACATAGAGACAGAGTGAGATAGAGAGAGAGAGAGAAGAGAGAGAGAGAGAGAGAGAGAGAAAGAGACAGAGAGAGACAGAGTGAGAGAGAGAGACAGAGACAGAGACAGAAAGAAAGAGAGAAAGAGACATAGACAGAGTGAAATAGAGAGATAGAGACAGAGAGAGAAAGAGAGAGAGAGAGGAAAAAAGAAGAGGGGGAGAAGGAGAGAAGGAAGGGGGAGAGAGACAGAGATAGGGAGAGAGAGAAGAGAGAGAAAGCAGAGGAAAGGGCTCCAGAGTAGAGGCATCACCAGGGTAAGGTCAATAAAATGATGTTTTCTGTTACCTTTAAAGATACAATACAAACTAACTTCTTTAGCTCCTTTATTTGCCTACCCAAGGAAAACCTGTGAAGCTTCCTTCCATTTACTTGCATTTCCTTTTGTCTTTTGGTTTCCTATATAGTGAGAATGTCAAGATTGCTATGATTCAGTTTCACTCTTAATTTTTCCAATTATTGTTCACTAGACAAAAATCTTATACTTAGCACATTAACAACTAAATTGATGTTTATTAGGTGCCCTAAAAACTATGGATTTCTTAGAATCATTTTACTAAAGCAGAAGAGGAAATCTGCCCAGGACTGGATCCCATTTTTTCCCCATGGGTTGCTAAGGCCAAAAGAATCATGTATTGCCAAGTGACAGTTATTTGTGATGAACTGGGAGCTGTATGGAAAAGAGACTGAGATAGGGAGACCCATTAAGAGGCCCTTGTGACCATTTACATCTAATAAATATTTACCAATTAAGATCTATTTGAAAGCAATAAAATAATACATAGGATCGGATCTGGAACTGGAAAACATTTCAGCAATTATCTGGGTCAAATCTTAATTTTACAGATGTGGTACTTGATGCCCGAGGCAGTTTAAGCAAGCTCAAGTCTACATAGATAATAAATAGTACAACCAAGTTTCAAACCCATGTCTTTCGACTGCCTATTCTATACTTGTTCCTCCATGTTTGATCACTTCATGAAAAGTCCCTATGTGTTATACAGTATGGAATTTTATAGCATTGAATACATATATGTGTGTGTGTGTGTGTGTGTGTGTGTGTATATATGTGTGTACATATATATACATGTAAAAACATGTAAAATATACATGTAAAAACATGTAAAAATATGCATACAACTGAATTAGTTTATGCAATATTCTACAGCCACCTCAGGCTCTGTAGGGACAGGAAGGGGAAGAAAAGTATTTATTCAAACATATGCAAATACAGAGTATGGGGACAGTATAATATGATGAACAAGAGACAGGATCTTGAAACCAGGACGCTGAAAGTTCTAGTCCTATATTTGATGCCATTATGGCTGTTCAACACGTACATCTCAAAATTTCAGGCAATTCTACGAGACTAAAAAGTGATGACAGAATTTTCCCCCTTGGAAGTTCCCTGTAGGAATAAAACCAGATCCAATCCTTATCCCCTAAATCCTTCAAAGTCTTCTTTGTTGCTGCCCCTTTGTGCTGTGCTCTAACCTAGAGGTTTTAAACTCAGTGTGGGGCCTGAACCATATTAAAATATGATGGAGAACACAATAAAAACACAATAAGACCGATAACACCTTTTAAAACTGCATCAATATGTGCCATTTTACATGGATGTATTATGGATTCGTGGTCACTGCCTTGACAGCACTGCTCTTCCCCGCTGCATATCCTGGTCTTCTCACAGCATCTCTATATGAAAGGACCTTTATAATAATCTACTATAATTTATCATTGTTGCAAACGGAACATTAAATATCCACATATAATTATATCTACTTAGGACACCTCTTTTAAGTCATAAACCCTCTTTCTTACTATTTCAATTTTCATTCCCTGAGAGAATCTGAATCATCAGTGTTTCCTGGTCCCCTTAACTGTTAAAAACAACTAAAAAGAACCAACGTGCCGTTTAGAGGGAGGGGCACTGAGGTTAGTGCTATAGTCCCCAAACCCCCGCGCTGCTGGCCTGTCCCCCAGCTGCCCAGAGTTCTCACTCGCTGCCCCGTCCCCACGCTTTTGTCATTTCGCCCCGTCTCTGAGAGACGCGCAGAGCATCCGGCCCTCGCACACTAAGCATCCCTTCTCGGCCCCTCGCACACTAAGCATCCCTTCTCGGCCCGGCCCTTCTCTGCTGATGGCAAGTACCAAGGAGCAGCCTTGCGTGCGCGCTCCCCGTTTCCTCCCCTTCTTCTCCCTTCGCTTTCTCTCGCCCATCTCTCTCCTGCTCTCTTCTCCCTTTTTTCCCTCTCCCCCTTTCTCTCTTCCAGATATCTCTGCGTGTAATTAGCCCTGCCCCACCCCCACACAGCCTGCGGTCTCCGCAGTCTCCAAGTCACCGCCCGCCACGAGACTCCCCAGGACAGCTTGGGACAGGGCTGCACCCTCGTTTTCCGCCAGCCAGCTCGCCCAAGACCTCCCGGGTCACGTGTCAGCTCCGCCCCTGAACTTGACCTTGATTGGTTCGCTGGGACGGAGGGGGCGGAGCCCCTGGAGCTGGGCTGCCGGACGGACGCGGCTGCAAGTTTTCAAACCTCAACTGTAAGATTTAGTGAGTGTCGCCGCCGGAGCAGCCGCCGCCAGGAGGGACGGAGGAGACGAGTCCCTGGCCCCGGCCTTCTCCCAGCGCCCCTCTGTTTGGTCCGGGACCCGGGCATCCCCCCGCGAGGGGGCAGGGCGTGTGGGAAGCTGCCGGTGAGTGTGGGAGGGAGGAAGGGAGGGTCGCTGTTCTGTGCTCCTGCCCACCCTCCCCGCCGCCCGTTGCCAGGACCCCGGGGTCCCGCGGCTGGGGGGCTTCGCCTCCCTCGCATCTCCCGGCTGGCCCGGGGCAAGGCTGAAGAGTCTTAGGGACTGAACACAGGTGGTGCGGTGTAAGCGGAGGCTACTTGGGGTCAAGTTCAAGTCCTTCGTGCTTTGGCGGAGGTTTTGGGGTGGGCTGCGCTAAGTTTTCTTTGGGAGCTTTTACACCTCCAAAACGGGCCAACTGCAAGTCACAACTTGGTTTGTGGTTTTGTTTATTGTGTAGGCTTGAGAAAATGTGAATGCAGATTAAATTTAAAAGTGCACTCTGGATAAATCCCCAACCTTTTCGGGGCGTTAAACTTGTACTAGCACATTGACAGAATCGAAGGATTGATTCACTTTTGGGGTTTTTCTCCCACTTACATCCTGTCGGTCCCCTCGTTTCTTTTCCCAAGCCCTGAGCGTCCAGTCTAGCCTCCTAGCTTCGTATCTCAACCCGGGAGGAGGGGGTTGGGGGGCGGGAAAAGGAGTGTGGTTAAAGTGGGAAACTTTCTGCCCCGTGTGCCACCCTTCCATTCCTGAAGTTCTCAGATTAGATTAAAGTTAGGCGAGAAGCTCACTGCTGCTTGTCATGTGTTTATTAGCGTCCGTGTTTTCATGTCTGTTTACTTATAATGCCGTGTTTTTCTCCACGTTATGAATGTGCAGATTGAGACGTTACAAGGTGACGGGACCAGATTTTCATTTAATGAAAGTTTACTCCCCCTCTTGCTCCAACCCTGTTGGAGGTTTCTCAGACCTCACTTAACTGTGTTTGTTTTCTCTCATTCTTGTTTAGTCAGGATCTCTGGGTTTGCTTTCCTTAAACTTCTCCACAACCGGCCTTTTTTTTTTTTTTAAAAAATGTAACTTTTTTTTAGGGATATACAGAAATGTACTTTTTTTTTTTTTTTTTTTTTTGGTCACTCATTTTAGGCAGATATGTCCCATTTGAATCATTCAAGGTAAAATAAAAAAAATTTAAATATATGCTTGTTGGCAACAGTGATAGTCTTAGTTGGTTTTTTTTTTTTTTTTTTCTCATAAATAGTGGAAGAGAGGCAGCAGTTTGTATATTGAGGTTCAGTAAGGAAATCAACTTCTTCCAGTATATCTAAAGGCAAAATGTTTTAAGTAAATTTCAGTAAAGATAGCAAAAAAAAAATTAAAAAAAATTCCCAAAGCAGAACCCAGAGGAGTGTATGACACATTTATTGTTTTATTTATGAAGTAATGAGATATACTTAATGCTAATGAAATTTTAGAGTTTGTAAGGATCCTAGTGTGGTGGATAGAGCCATGCAATTGGAAGAAGAGGACGTGGGTTGAAAACTAGACTCTTGTTACCCACCACTTAGGTGACTTTTACTTCTCTGGGTCTTTCTTCATCTGTAAAATGAAGGGCTTAGACCTAGGTGACTTTGAAGGTCCCTTTCCAGCAGAAACTGATTCTTTGATAGCTATTAGTTGACACTATTAAGCTGTCATTATCTTTGCAAATGTATATTTTACTGTGATTCCTTGTATTAAAAGAAATATTGGACAAGGTGGAAAGTGAATGAACATTTATAAAAACATTCAAAGCCCTTTTAAAATTTGTCATTATACTTCTAAGTCCAAAAGCATTGTTTTGTTAAAGCTAAGGTCAGTAAATTTACTTTGTTATTGAAAGTTATGAAAAAGTATGGTATAGCATTTAAGGTTTATTTATTAATTTTTTTCGAGTTTTAAAATACTTCTTGGCTTATAAGTGTTAAAATATATCTGTGGAATTGCCTTTCTCCTTAAGAAATAATTAGTCTCCAATTTCCTCTTTCTTGCTGGTAGTTAGTTGAATTTTGATGGGCCTTTTACAAAAAAAAAAAGATTTTATTTTTTAGGTGCTAATATCTTAATTATTCACATTTACTTTACATTCTTACCTTTTAAAAAAATTCCTTCATATTTCTCAGATGGTATTTTTTTCATTTTGTAAAATATGGGCCTAAAAAGTTCAAGACAACCTAAGACATAATGGGAAAAAGAAGCCCTCAGATGTTATGCATAAATTTATTTTTTTAAATATTATTTTTAAAATTTAGGAATATTAATTTTGGGGAACAAAGACCTGGATTTTATTTCTGTGTGATGACTAAATAGTGAATTAAAATGGTTCCGTTAAGACAGCATCAGTTTTGAGGAAACTCTAGATTTGACTCATTGACCAGATAGTATAAAAATCTTAAGTCTGCTGATCTGTGGCAAGAGACAATTTACATTCAGAAAATTTATGATTAATCTTGTACCAGCAATGTTTTACCAGTTATATGAAATGAATAATTGTTAAAAGGTTAAAACTATAGAACTGCATTATTCCAGGACTATGGATTTGCTTACCCAAATCTTTCTATTCCTGTCTCAAACTGTACAAGCAAGAAAATCAGTGGCTAACGTTAATTCCCTTAATATTTAGCCAAACTGCCACACATTAAAACTTTAGCATATTTTTTTTTGTAGGATGTGTGCCTTATATCTTGACTTGATAGGAATTTTCAGATTCAAGGATATTTAAAAAGTGTTTCAGTGCATTTAGGGCTATGTCTTAAGTCAACATTGTTGACAAAATGTTACTACCTTGAATGTAGACCATATGTGTGAAATTTTCCTGTTGCCTGAGTTTTCAACAAGTGTTTACACTTACCTAGATAAATTGATAGTTTAATTTTACTTCCTTTATTAGTTAATAATGTAATGTACTGTAGTTAAATGATATTGTCAAGATGATAGTAATGTACTGTGGTTAAATGATGTTATTGTCAAGATGATCTTAACCACCCAAAGTTTAAAAACATTAATTGAATAATTATGTATTTGTTTTTCATCTGTTAGTCAAGTGAGCAGTTGTTAATTGAGGGAGGAATTGTCCCGATCTATACTTTTTCAGATTTTTTTTTGTAAACTCTAGTATGCCAGTTCTATTTACTGATGTAGATCTGTAATTCATTTTAGTCTTAGAAAATTATTCCATGCACCAAGAGGTTAAATGATTTTCTCTAAGTCACATAGTATGTAGCAATAAATCAACAAACATACTTTATCTCAATCAATAAACATTTATTAAGTGCCTGATAGCCGTTAGGGATATAGAAGATAGTCTCTGCCCTCAAGGAGATTACTGTCTAATGTGGAGACTGTTCTCTAACAGGTATATACAAAGCAAACTATATTCAAGATAAATAATTAAAAGATTGAAAACACTGGAATTAAGAGGGGGTAGAGAAGGCTTTAATGTACTAGACTGGGCATTTTTTCACCTAAGGAGCTATCAGGTGCAGCCCTTCCACACTTGCCTCTCAACTAGGATTTTGATAAATATTGAAGATTTCTTTGCATCTTTGACTAAATATCTCTCAGCTGTTTTATAATTACAGCATCAATTTAATAATCAGACTATAGATATTTTCTCATTTTTATTGTAATATTTTTATTTCATTGCTGTCCAATTCTTCCTTCACTCCACCCGCCTCCCATCCATGTATAGTAATATAATATTGCAATGTTTTTTTTCCCACCACAGTAATATGGTATTATTTTCTTTAATGCAGAAATTAATGGACTTAAATGTATAATGTATAGTATTATGCTTGTAATTTTTAATAAGAATAACTTATTGTCTATAGTGGAGATCTGATTTTTCATAACACTTTGTATTTCTTGGCCTTTATGCATTCTTCAGCCTTTGTCCATCCTGATTGACAATTACAATGCTGTTTCTTGTAGGGAAAGTACAGGAAGAAAACACAGTGGTTCACTTTCTTGGCAGAGTTCAAGGCTGAGGCTGGTTCTGGGCACTTCAGTCCTGAGGCACTTAACTACCAAAATGGTTGAGCTGTAGTCATTTAAATGAAGTGTTCCTATGTTTGTCAATGGAACTAGATCTGTTTATGCTTCTCTCAGTATAGGCATTTTAAAAATTAGGAGATCAAAAATGCTCAGATGGCATTGGAATACAGCCTTTTCTTTATGAGAACCTAGAAGTAAAAAATCATCCAAGCTTATATTTTCATCTCTCTCTTCCTAGGTTCAATGCCAATGAGCTCTCTTTCCAATATCTCCTTTTTCCTCACCCCAAACCTATGTGTGTGTTGTTTGATCACTTCTCCTATATGTGATTGGACAGAGATTTTAGAAAGAACTCCTTTACTCTTGTCAAGGGCTAGCAGTTCTCCAGTCTGCATTGTTTGCCCCAAAACTAGATTTTTCAGGGGATCCCTCCCTATTTATGTCTATAAAAAAAAAAGGCAGTAGTATTCAAATGCTGTTTCTTTGCATTGCTATGACTCCAGATAATGGTCTCTTTTGCTTTTTATACTGTTCACATTGAGACTAGCAAACTAGCAAAAGTATATAGTAGCCCCTCAATAGGATGAATAATCCTATTATTGCAGAAAGAGCATTGAAGTTTAAACTCAGAAGTTTGGGAGTTTAGTTTCAACACTAGTCGTAGTATGACCATGGACAAGATGCTTTAGCTCTGAGCCTTAGTTTCTCCACCTGTAAAAGGAGAGTAATAGTACTTAAACCTTCTTTCTTTATAGGGCAAGGGAAACAGTAAATCTTACAGGTCTTTTGAGAAATGGTAAATAGCCATTATTGATGGTCTAAGTTGAATAGGCATTATATGCGGCATGGTGCTATGTAGAGAAATGGAGATCTCCTGATAAGATTGTAAAATAGTCCTTACTTTATTTAACGGAGTCTTAAATTATCAGATAATATCTTACTTAATACAATACTACTTTAGCTTCTTGATTTGGACTCTTGGGACTTTTCAGCATATGGGTGGGGGTGGAGTTGGGGGGGTTAGAACTATAACTATAGCTGCTTGTCATATTTGATACACATTTCAGTTTCTGACCACCTAACTTCAAACTCAGAATGTATAAACAGTAGTTCAGATGAGAACCAGGCCATATTATTATTATTGCTGGAAGTTTTGGACATAAAAATTTTATCCTGCCTTTTATTTTCTTTTTTAATGGATGAATAATATGGAGAATTGGTTAAAAGAAAAGAATAAAGAATGAAATAGTAAAGTAGGAGAAAAATCAATTTTTTAAATTCATTGATTGTTGCTTCTTACCATGTGCTTTGGGCCTTTTAAATATTTAGCCAAAAAATATAAGTTATAGCCTGTGTTAGGCATAATTCTTACCCAAGCATTGCCCCAGAGACTTCAACTCAAAAAAGCATTTTTATTAAGTACCTATCAGACCCTAAGTTTTTTTTTTTTAATAGCTTTTTATTTAGAGGTTATATGTATGGGTAATTTTATAGCATTGACAATTGCAAAACCTTTTGTCCCAATTTTTCCCCTCCTTCCCCTCATCCCCTCCCCCAAATAGCAGGTTGACAAATACATGTTAAATATGTTAAATTATAAATTAAATACAAAATAAGTATCCATGTCCAAACAGTTATTTTGCTGTACAAAAAGAATCGGACTCTGAAATATTGTACAATTAGTCTGTGAAGGAAATAAAAAATGCAGGTGGACAAAAATAGAGGGATTGGGAATTCTATGTAGTGGTTCATAGTCATTTCCCAGAGTTCTTTCGCTGCATGTAGCTGGTTCAATTCATTCCTACTCCATTGGAACTGATTTAGTTCATCGCATTGCTGAAGATGACTAGGTCCATCAGAATTGATCATCATATAGTACTGGTGTTGAAGTATATAATCTCCTGGTCCTGCTCATTTCACTTAGCATCAGTCCATGTAAGTTTCTCCAGGCCTTTCTGAAATCATCCTGTTGGTCATTTCTTACAGAACATAATTCCATATAGATAGATATAATTCCATACAGAACATATTCCATAATATTCATATACCACAATTTATTCAGCCATTCTCCAATTGATGGGCATCCACTCAGTTTCCAGTTTCCAGCCACTACAAAGAGGGCTGCCACAAACATTCTTTCACATACAGGACCCTTTCCCTTCTTTAAGATCTCTTTGGGATATAAGCCCAGTAGTAAGTAACACTGCTAGATCAAGGGGCATGCACAGTTTGATAACTTTTTGAGCATAGTTCCAAATTGTTCTCCAGAATGGCTGGATGTATTCACAATTCCACCAAACAATGTATTAGTCAGACCCTAAGTTTGAAAAAGCATACCCTCAAAGAACTTAAATTTTACTGGGCAAGGGATGAATGTGGAAGGGGGACAGTCTTCTGAGAATAAAGAGACCTGCTTAAATGGATCTAGGGATACCAAGAAGCAAAAGTGAGGAGAGGAGCACATTCCAGGCATGGGTGATGAAAGGGAGGTAGGGGAAATAGGGATGGGGAACAACTTTTGAAAAGGGTCAAAGATGGGAGGTGGAATTTGGTATTTAGGAAATGTAAGTAGAACAGTTTGACTAATGTGGTGTGTGTAATGAGAGTAATAATGTAAACTGAGTAAATCTGAAACAATAGAATGAAGGCAGATTGTGAAGGGCTTGAAATTTCAAACGGCAGGTTTTGGGTTTTTTTTTTTTACCTCAAGGCACTAGGGAGCCATTGAGCTTTTAAAGTGGAGTGGTGACATGATCAGGCCTGTTTTATTTGTTTTAGGAATAGAAGAGAAAGACTTGAAGCAGGGAAACGAATCCTAATTCAGTATCCTATGAATCCTATTACAGTAGTTCAAGTTATTAAAAACCATTAGGTTTGTTAGTTCTGATTTCACGTGGACAATGACAAATGGAAGCTAGATAGTATACCTCTATGAATAGGTCGCTTTCCACATAAAATTCCTGATAGAAAGGCCTGGAGAGACTTACAAGAACTGATGCTGAGTGAAATGAGCAGGACCAGGAGATCATTATATACTTCAACAACAATACTATATGATGACCAGTTCTGATGGACCTGGCCATCCTCAGCAACAAGATCAACCAAATCATTTCTAATGGAGCAGTAATGAACTGAACCAGCTATGCCCAGAGAAAGAACTCTGGGAGATGACTAAAAACCATTACATTGAATTCCCAATCCCTATATTTATGCCCACATGCATTTTTGATTTCCTTCACAAGCTAATTGTACAATATTTCAGAGTCTGATTCTTTTTGTACAGCAAAATAACGTTTTGGTCATGTATACTTATTGTGTATCTAATTTATATTTTAATGTACTTAACATCTACTGGTCATCCTGCCATCTGGGGGAGGGGGTGGGGGGTAAGAAGTGAAAAATTGGAACAAGAGATTTGGCAATTGTTAATGCTGTAAAGTTACCCATGCATATATCCTGTAAATAAAAGGCTGTTAAAAAAATAAAATAAAATTCCTGATAGAAACACAATATCCATCGATACCATCTTTACATGTAAGTACCTAGTGTAGTATTATAATTAAATTCAGATAAATCTGGTGATATATTTTTCTTTACTGTAGCTTTTCAAAATATTTACCAATTAATAATATATTACTGTTTTACTAGCATGTGTTTGTCTGGGTCCATGCAAGGGAACTACTATATAGCTAGACTTTAGTACAGTGAAGAAGGCAGCAATTTTTTATCAGATGTGGGAAAGATAAAACTGGAATTCTTTTTGAGTATTTAGGACTTCCTTATTCACACTTTTTAAGGTTCTAAATATGATGTGACGGTTTAGGCTTATAAGATTAGCAATTCCCCTCCTCCATCCTTGCCAATCCTCAAATATATATGTGTTAAAGATATATACCTGTTTGTTTTAGAATGAAGAGAACACATTTATTTTCCAAATAGTACTCTATAATTGTACAGATGCTATTCTTAGAAACATAGTTCTAGAGCTGAAAGCAATGATTGCTGGTAAATGTTTAACACCCAGCTTGAGGAAGGAGTAACAGAATGTTTGCTTTACACACTTTTAAGTTTAATCTGTGCTATTAACATTTTCTCCATTGCTTTTTTAAGTCTGGACAATCAACAGAATGATAAACCAAACCCTGATTTGTAGTATTTGCTGATTTCTGAGTCATAAATGCTTAAACTGAAGATTTAACTTTCAACTCTCTCTGGAGACAGTTTGAGCTGGCCCCAGCACACTGATGGCTACAAAAGACTTTGAAGATATTTTATATAGTTCAATTCCCTTATTTTACAAATAAGAAACTGAGTCCCAGAAAATAAGAGTGACTTGCTAAAATCACTCAAATAGTAAATGATGGAGCTGGGATTTTATGTTCTGACTCTTGAGTTCAATATTATTTTCTCTACATTGTTTTATCTGAATTTATACTTATAATATGTAAAGTATACCATAAGATTGCTCCTATTGCCCTAGTTTTCATATCTAGGCAAATAAGATACAGCAGAAGGGGAAGGATAACCAATGAGTAGGGAACAGGGCATATCCCCAATGCTTCAGCTTAAAATAATTATCCTTCCTTAAATTGTGTTTCTCAGGGTGATGGTATAGGAGGAGCTCAGCATGAATAAAGGGAGACTTCTGTTCTAGGTTACTCTTGCTCAGAATATCACTAAAACTTTTCCCCTGTGGGTCCAGAGATAGTTCCATTTAGTCTGTGGCCTAGTTTATAAAAGGATATTACTTCTTAGTGTCATTTTGCACATTGGCAGTGGAAGACGACAAATATATTTCATTTGTATCACCATTGCCAAAATAGCATAGAGGTGGGGTGGGATAGGAGAAGCAGAATGTGTGGTGATGTGTAGGTAGCTGAGATATCAGGTTAAAAAAGAATGATGACTATGTTTGTTGAATAATTAGACTAACCACAAGCAAGTGAGTACCACTAGGTCAGGGGTTTTTAATCTTGTGTGTCATGAGCCCCTTTGGCTGTCTTCTAAAGCCTTTGCATTCCTTAGAACATGTTTTTTTTAAATGCATAATAAAATAGGTTTACAAAGGAAACCAAATTATTTTCTAATACAATTTGAAAATTAAAAAAATTTAGCAGACCCCTATTTAAGAACTTTTTCACTAATGGTTTCACTTGTATCCAGGTTGAGAGTCCAAGCCAGGTAAGCCTCAGGGACTTGGGAAAGTCATAGCTGCATTGACTAAACTTTCTAAATTTTCCAGATGATAATGCATCTGTGTCTTGTCCCCATTGCACACACCAAAAGTGAAGCTGTATCTTGTCTATGTCTTCCCTTCTTTGGGTTTCTGATAAAGTTGAATCTGTGGTGATAAGGTCATTCACAGAGAGAGTTTTGGCTATATTTTGGATAAGATAATCTGAAAATTCCATCACCCCATAGGTATTTGAAGTCCACATTTAATAATTCTTTAAGTAGTATGGATGTGCTCTTTACCTGGTGAAAATAGTTCACTGGCTTACGAACAATAGCTACGGGAGTTTTAAGTAGTGACAGCTTAGAATTCAGGGGTCCTCAAACTTTTTAAATAGAGGGCTAGTTCACTGTCCCTCAGACTGCTGGAGGGCCGGATTATAGTAAAAACAAAAACTTTTTTTTGTGAGCCTTTAAATAAAGAAACTTCATAGCCCCGGGTGAGGGGGAATAATCATCCTCAGCTGCTGCATCTGCCCGCGGGCCGTAGTTTGAGGACCCCTAGAATCAACAAGAGCTGGCCAAATCATATAGTTTTGGCAGCTCCTTCACTGCTGAAAACTCTGTCAGGCCTCATGCCTATCCCTAAACTACACTTGGTGCAGGACATGTTTTAAGGAGCAGCTGGAGTACACACTGGTTTTACTTGACCAGTTTGAAGTCCTTTTTGAAAACTCAGTTCTGCATCTTCCTAATACTTCAAGTAATTTTGCAGTGAGGAAAGTAGGAAGAACTGAATGATTAAGCAATTCCTCCATGAAAAAAGGAAGTCAGTTGTTAATAGATATAGCTGCTTAAAGAGCAGGTTCTTAGCCATGTTTGAATACTCACATTGGAATCATAATGTTAAGAAAATGACTCAGAAGCTCATTGCTATTAGTCCATGAACTATTTGGGGTCACAAAGATATATTTGGATTAAGATATTTAGAGAAGAATTAAGTGAAGAATTAAAGAATTGGTGCTTATGGATCTGGTTGATTAAATATCTAAACTGAACTAAACTTTTAGTTCAGCATTTGGTTGAACAAGAGAATGGTCTTGTGCTTGGAAACATAGAAGAGCAGTAGAAGATAAAAGAGAACGGAATCTGTTCAGCTGGAAGCGAATGGGGATTCCTGGTTCATCATAAACTTTAATTTTGGTCCCTGGCCACTTGACTGAACAGAGAAAACAAGGAACTTTCTATTTAGAGAAAGTTCTGAGAATTTTACTAATATTTATTAAATGCTTATTTAATAATTATAAATTAGGTAAGAGTTTCTGATTAGAGGAGTCAAGTCTGACAAGACGTAGAACAGGAACAGAGGGGGAAGACACTTGGGAATTGCTTGATTTGGGGCATTTTGATCAAGAATAGGGATTAGCTCCTCCACATATGTCTAGACCAGAGAAAAGAGAGAGTTGATATCCCAGGGGTACTGTTGGCATGGTATGAAACTTTTGCTGGTAGGGAAGGCAGAAGGTTTTATGGGACACTTCATTTTGAGGAATATAAACATAACTATTCAAAGTGGTATCTAGGCTATGGTCACTGAGATGATCCCAGCATTGGTTGGAATTCAGACTAGTGTGATTTTTTTTATTTTCTAAGCAAGAACTACCTTTCCATATTAAAGGCTTCCACTTCAGGAATTGTCACTTTTGGGGGCGGGGCGGGCTGAAGCAATTGGGGTTAAGTGACTTGCCCAGGATCACACAGATAGTGTTAAGTGAGACTGGATTTGAACTCGAGGTACTCCTGACTTCAAAGCTGGTGCTCCATCCACTGTGCCACCTAGCTGCCCCCAATTATCACAGTTCTTAAATGGAGGTTGGAAGGAAGTCACACTGAAAAGACAAGCCTTGTGAGGGATCTTAAACATCCAATACATGGACTAGTTCCTCTATACTGTGCTTATAATTGTCCCTTAGACTTCAAAATTGGTTCATCCTTTCTGGTAGGATTTAGTGTTAAGTGACTAGGAAACACAGACAACTGTTAGAATATTGAGTTGTGTATGATTCTTTGTGACCTCACTTGGGGTTTTCTTGGCAACGATATCAGAGTGGTTTGCCATTTCCTTCTCTAGCACATTGTACAAGTGAGGAAACTGAAGCAAATAGTGTTTAATGTCTTGTCTAGGATCATACAATTAGAAAGTGTCTGAGATCAGGTTTGAATGCAGAAAAAAGACTTTTTGACTCCAGGTTTAGCATTCTAATCCACTGCATAACCCAACAGTGAGAATGCATGCAAACGAAGGTTAAGCATTCAACTTCTGGTTGTTAATACATATCTTCACCCCCCACCTTTAGAAGAGAAGTGTCCCTCTACCATTTTACTAATAACTAAATTAATTTTCCCATTTGTAGGTGCTCTTTTCCCAATGATTGTGGGTATTTTGATTAGAATTCAAGTAGTGGACATTTATACCATCTGAACCTATGAAGGGGCATATCATCTTCTTAAAATTAGTCAGGGAGTAGTGAAACAACTTTTTGAATGGGGTTTTGCATTATGAACACCTCCTTAAGATCTTCTGTTTAATGCACCTATCACTTTCTACTGTGATTCACATGAGTGCTTCTGCTCAATGAATATATCACCCTCTAGATACCATTTTCTCTTAGCCTGGCCAGAAGATCATTAGGTAGGTTTAAAAAGGATTCACTGATATATTTGGATTCCCCTTGGCTCATACTGGAAAAACAAAGACGTATGTCTTTAACTTGATCCAGTTAACCACTGCAGGATAGACTCGAAATGACCAGACTATTATCTTCCAGCAAGAGGAAGTAAAGCCCAGGCAGTTTCAGAACTTCTATAGACAATACATTTCATGGTTTTCAGGACTGACGATATCCTTCACATGAATTTTGGGATAGAATTTTTTAGAGTAGCATCAAGGGCACTTGCTGTTTATTAGAAAAAGAGGGTCAGAGCTAGTTGCTGAACACCTTCTGAACAAATATTATTCACGGTTGCTGACTTTGGTGGCTTGAAATTGATACTTTTTTTTAAAATTGTGTCTGACTCTTCATGACCCCATAGACCATAATACACCAGACCTTTCTATCCTCCACTATCTCTTGAAATCTGTCCAAGTTGATGTTCATTGTTTCCATGACACTATCCATCCATCTACTCCTCTGCCATTCCCTTTTCCCTTTGCCTTCAATCTTTTCCAACATCAAGGTCTTTTCTAACGAGTCCTGTCTTCTCATTAAATGGATAAAAAAAATTTAAGTTTTAGCTTCAGTATTTGACGAGTAGTAGCCTGAATTAATTTCTTTAAATATTGACTCATTTAGTCTCTTTGCTGTCCAAAGGCCTTTCAGAAGTCTTCTCTAGCACCGCAGTTTAAAAGCATCTGTTCTGTAGTGCTCAGCTATCTTTATAATTTCAGTTCTCACAGTGAGTGCTACTGGAAGAACTATAGCTTTGACTATGCAGATCTTGCCGCCAACAGGGTGATGTCTGCTTTTTAGTGTGCCATTTAGATTGCCAGTTTTTCTGGCAATGATTTTTCAACTGAAAAATATGAAATCTGCCACTGCTTGCATTTCTTCTCCCTCTTTTTGCCATAGAGTGATGGGCCCAGTTGCCAAGAATTAGGTTTTTTGATGTTAAATTTCAAATCGGATTTTACACTTTACTCTTTCACCCTCATCAAGTTGGTTCTTAATTCTTCTTGCTGGGGTAGAGTCATGGTGGCAAAGTAAAGGCAGGAAGTTACCCAACTTCTCTCCCAAACAAATTTTAGAGGGTCAAAACATCCAAAAAGACAGAGTAGAACATTTTATAGCTAAAGGCAACTTAAAAGGTTTAGCAGAAAAGGTCTGTGACAGCAGGGTAGGAGAGTGCAGCTTGCAGTCCCATTTCAGGTTACACTACCTTCCCCTCCCTCCCCCTCCGCCCCGGCCCCATGCCAGCAAAGGGACCTCTGTATCAGTGGCAGTATTGGTGGTTTCTGTCTCACCCCAGAAACACCAAAGATGACTTGGGAGGGTCAGCAGAAAAGGTCTGTGGAACTAGGGTGGAAGCCCAGCACAGAATCCCAGAAGCAGCACAACCCTGGCCCAGGGACAACAAACCAAGGACCTTAGAATTCTTCACTTTCTTCCACTGGAGTGCATATCTGAGATTATTGATATTTCTCCAGGCAACCTTCATTCTGACTTTTGGATTTATCTAGCCTGGCATTTCTTGTGATTTATTCTGCATAGAATTAAATAAAGTGGCCACATACTGACTTGTTCTCCTTTTCTGATCGTAAACCAATCAGTTTTTCCATGTTAAAACCAAACTGTTGCTTTTTGACTTTCATTTACATTGAGATCAACTGGGAACTGCTAATTAAGCACCAGGTCCCTCTCTTATTGGACCACAAAACATTTATCTGCTTCAAAGAGATCAAGATCTTATCTAGATATAATGCTCAGTGGCAGTTTCTGGTTTTCCCCTCCAAATGATTAATGTGCCCAGAGTGAGAAAAACCTTAGCTGACATCCTGTCTTAAAATGAATAAAAGGAGGACCAGACCTGCCCTCTCCTTTATATGGGCAACACCAGTGAGCAAGTGTGGGTGGCCTCAGCTGTGGGTCTTCTGGAGTTACTTTTAGTGAAGTCACTGTTAAAAGATCTTACACTTGTTCGAACTGGTGCAAAGTGAGCAGAATCAGATATTATGACAGTAATAACAATATTGTAAAGAACAATCAGCCCAGTGACCATTCAAGAGGACTCATGATGAAACATGTTGCCCACATGTATAGATTAAAGCAAATTTTTTTGACATGGCAAATGTAAGAATTTGTTTTGCTTGACTATTTGGGGAACATTTTGTTTTTCTTTGTTAGTGGTGGAGAGGGAAAGAATGAGGACTTGAAAATATAATAAAATATTAAAAAAAAAAAAAGAAAAGGTATTGCAGGCTCGTGTTAGGTGGGGGGGGGGAGGAAGGAAGGGAGGGAGAGAAAGAGAAACAGAGACAGACAGAGAGATGAGAGCCCCAAATTAAAGTTTTCAGTGCAGCCATTTTTTATAATTTGACTTTGGTGGGCAAGACACTTTGCCTCTCTGAGCTTAGTTTCTTCATCAGTAAAATGAAAGAGTTAGATTTAATGACCTTTAAAGGCTGATAGGAATATTATCCTGTTAGCAAAATGGCTGGCAAAAATAACAGGGATCTTAGTAATGGATCAGCATAGATTATAGCATATTTATTTCCCCTTTACTAGCATTTGGGATTAGTATTTGGCTAAAGTTTTCAAAGAGAAGATTGGACTATGACTGCCATCTGTAGGTAATAGAATACCACAGCCTTCCCTTCAAGGTAAAGTTGGTTGAGAATCAGGTGCCAACTACTCTGGAAGGAATGAATGTGCCTTATTTCTGGAGCACCGGTATTCAGAGCAACTAGAAAAGCATCCCAAGATGTGCTGTTTGTTTGTTTTTTTTTCCTCTGCCTTATTGTACATCGTGGCAGGAGTTGGTATTACAAAGTTGCTCTTACCACGGGAGACAGTAAATAAATTGTTATTGCTTGTCCTTCGTTCTCTCAAAGGACCTTGGCATCAGTAAAATGTCATGGTGATGTCATGACATGCAAGTGAGTTGGATTTCAGAGAGGGAGGATGAAGACAGTATTCTGCTACAGATGAAGTCTGAGTTGACATCATTCACAGACTAACGTAGATTTCTGATATAGTGATAGTCAGAAAATTTTTTGTCATATTACAGACACTTTGAGGACTCAGATATATTTGCCCCAGACACCCCTAAAGGAAGAGGAGGAGTCTGAGGAGTTGTAATTTCTGAGAAATGAAAAAAAATGTAAATGTAACACATGTCCAGTATACTGAATCCCATGCTATAATCAATAAGCATTTCTTAAGCACCCATTAATGTCAGGCACTATGCCTGTAGGCACTGACAATACAAAGACCAAAAATAAGTAATTCTTGCTCTCAAGGAACTTGTATTCTTTAAGGGAAAACATATAAAGAAGAATATCTACTTACCAGATACCGCTTAATAGTTAAGAAGGGAAGACAATAACAATGGAAGACTCGTAGAAGATAGTGCATAGAAGCAACTAGATGGTATAAGAGTATCAGGAGGACTCAGGAGGACCTGAATTCAAATCCAGCCTCAGACACTTAACACTTTCTAGCTGTATGACCATGGGCAAGTCACTTAACCCCAGTTGCCTCAGCAAAAAACAATAAGAAGAAAAGATAGTGTATAAAGTGCAACTTCATGTAAATTTTTAAAAAATTACATTTATGTACAAAATAAAAAAAAATCCATTGCCACATATATAGCAAATCATGAGAGGATTTAATATAAAACAACAATTTCCATTTCAAGAAAATCTATATAATAAAAACTACACATTATTTTCAAAGCTACCCAGCTTTTCTTTGCTTCCTTGTTAGTTTTCTTTTGTTCTCTGCCGAACACTTTTTACTTTATTTTTTTTCCTCATCCATGAAGTACATATTGAATGAAGTGTGGGAAGGGACTCCATGAAGTAGAATTGAAGACAGAGCATTCAGAAATGCATTCCACGTGTGAGGAATAGAGCAAAGGCTGATTTGTTAGGGTCCATAGAGATTGTGGGGGAAGTGGAAGTGTTATCAGTGAGGCTGGAAAGACATGTTGGAGCCATACTGTAAAGGGCTTCAAAAAACAGAGTAATTTATATTTTATTCTAGGGATTATAGGGATACATGGGAATTTGTTGAGTGGAGGAGTGGCCAAGTCAGGTCCGAGCTCAAGGAAAATGGCTAGCAGCTATGGATAGGATGGGAAGGAGGGGAGAAGAGGCCAGGAAAGCCAGAAAGCATGTGTGCTGTAATAATCTAGGTGATAGTGATGGGCCTAAGCTAGTGAGAAGGACTTAGGTGGCAGAAGTCATATAAGTTAAGTTTCTTCATATAAGTTAATTCAATAATTTAAAAGTAGTGGGATCTACTAGTGAATACAATGCATACAATGTGTGGTTGCATATACCAAAAAAAAATGACCTCTTGCCATTTAATTTTCACTTCCATCTTTCCTCAGGTTGAAACATGAAGCTCAGTGTTATTTAGTTTAAATTAGAGTTCTAGCATCATAGTGAGTTGAAAGAGGAAATTTTAGTGGCATAGCAGAAAGTGCTGGGTCTAGATTCAGAAGGCCCGGGTTCATATATCAGCTCAATTACTGCTTATGAGACCCTGAACAATTCACTTAATCTTACTGTACTTTAGTTTCCTCCTGTGTAAAGTGAGAGGCTTGGGTTAATTAAGATAGGTAGAAGGATTTTAAAAAATTTTATTTAGCTATGTTCTGAAAATGAATAAAGCTAATTGAGTTTATAAGTATACTTAAAAAAAAATCCTGTGGGCTGAAAAGGCGATAGCTCATATTATCTGTCTCCTCATTTTTTTCCTCTCATATCTTATGACTATATTTGAGACTATACAATAATTCATATCCTGTTTCTGTGAGATACCATCATATATTTTAATTACATCTAAATTAGCATGTTCTATTTTTTTTACAGGTGAAAATCAGCAACTAGAGAAGAATATCTTTCTATTCAGTTATGTCTAGAAGAAGATTTGATTGCCGGAGCCTCTCAGGCATGCTGTCTACAGCTATCCAAACTCCAATAAAAACAGAAAATTTTCACAATTTTTACATGCTCACATCTAAGGAGCTGGGCAGGTAAGAAAATTACTTCATGGGTATCAGAAAGTAGTATCATTCAGTTAAATAAAATGCTGGAATGGGATTGTTTTTCTAATTATTTTTGTTTGGCTTGGTTTGGCTTTTTTTTTCCCTTTTAAAAAGGAAATGTTTTAAAAGAACACTCATAAACATTAATTGTTGTGGCGAATTACAGAATTTGTTTTTCTGATTTGCTATGAAGGAGGAATACAGTTATATCTTCTACAGTGCGATTTTTCCCATTTTGGTTTTGCTATATTTCAGGTCGGCATAAAAAAATTAAATGGAATTTTTTGGGAAGTTTTGTGGAAACTACAAAAGACACACAAAGGTCAACAGATGGCACAGAGTTTAGAAACTCAAAAATGCATAAAATATAAATATAATATTGTATAATATCAACATTTTTATCTCATAATACCATAATAATTCAGACTTTTTCTCTGGCATGAAGAGATGACCAAAAATCTTTATGTGGATTTCCCAAATCTTGATGGACACTTTGCCTCTAACCCTTACAATGGAGAAGATAACCAGATTCTTAATGACTAAAGTCATGACCTTTGCTATTTATCTACTTGTGCAATAGTATCTCTGAATAGAGTCCTATAATCAGGTTATAGATCCCAAAACAACTGTACATCTTTGAGTCATAAAAAAGTGCAGACAAGGGCATTTAAAGGATACTGTTTGTCTGTTATCCCAGGAAGTAGACCTAGCTCATTGTAGTTAGTTGAAAAAAAGGAACATAAAAAATAATCTTTTATTTATGTTAACAAATATTGACTCACCTTTAGTAGTATGTGAGGGCTTGTTTTTGTGCATTTTATTTTTTGTTACCTGTAATGGGCAAAGAAGAAGGATCACAGAAAGGAGAAGATTTGAGACTTACAATAAACAAGATGATGGTAGCAGATGATAAATAAAAGACAGAACTGCTTAGCTCTTTCTTTCTTTTGTTTTCTCATTAAGGAAAATTATTTTTGGTCTGAAAATAGTGGAATAAAATGGCTGATAGGGAGTTAAATTCAAGATAAGTAGGAAGAAAATAAAAAAGCAATTAACTGCCCTTGATAAGTTCAAATCACCAGTCCCAGGTGAAGAATATCATAAAGAGTTCTGAAATGTTGGCAGATGTGATTACCAAGTCATAATCTGTGATCCATGAAAGATTGTGGAATTCATAAGAAGGATTGTGGAATGGCAGAACCGCCCACATCACCTTGACATACAATGAGTTGGGCTTAGAAGACAGGCCAGCAAGTTGGACTTTGCTTAGTGGAAACATTCTAGTACGTGCCATTAAAGGACTAGTTCCTGAATATCATCTAGAAAGAAAGCACTAATTATAACATAAGGTGACATCTAGAACAACTTTTGCCAAACTAACATTTCCTTTCTTGTTACCAGACTGATATAAATTTTAGCAAAGCATTTAAGAAAGCTTTTCATTATACTAATGTTGAAAAGGATTAGAGAAATGACCCTGAAAAGAATTAGGAACTGGTTGAATAGCAGGACCTAATGAGTAGTCAATTTTTGTCTCTTTAGAAAGAGGTCTTCAGTGGAGTACCCTATAGATTTTTGTTTGGCTTTGTGCTGTTTAACCTGTTCACCAATGAAGATCTGTACTAGGCAGTAAAAGTAGGAAGGAAGAGAATAATATTGCAAGGTAGAGTGAATGGATCTTTGACAACTAATAGAACATATGAAGTGAAATTAAAGGAGTTAACATCAGGAGTTTGTTCATAAGTGTTTAACAACTGATAGTTTCAGTTTGACAATATGTTGAATTGTATGTGCTAGCAGAATATTAAGGTGGAGATATCTAGCAGATATTTGTAAATTTGGTCTAGGGAGAGAGCTTAGACAAAGACAAGGGGATAAAAGCTCAGGGAAACAAACTTTTAATGGGTTGAAAAGAGAAGCCAGTAAAGGAGACCTAGAAGGAAAAGGTCATTGATTAAGCTTGGCTGCTTGAATTCTGGTCCTGGCTCAGCCTTCTTGGGTGGAACACAATGCTCAAGTCTTTGCAGATCTTATAGATGATGTTCCCTCATCTGTATATGTTGAGTTTAAATTTAGTGATTTCTAAGATTCCTTCATCTCTAATTATTTTTGTGTGAGACTGATGATGAAAAAAGGCTAGGAACTTTTTATTAAGTAAAATAAGCAAAGATCATATCAGGGAGAGTATAGTTAGCAGTGACAAATCCTATAAAGATACAATATAAGGAGGATGGATGATTTTCAGATTAAGAAGAGGTCATGAGATTTGGAGAGATTAGGAATATTATCAGACAGAAGTTTCAGTAGGTTTAGGAAGCAGATTGCAAGGAGTTGCATGTTGCAAATGGATAGTGAGGAACTTCTGTGTTGGATCAAGAGTAGCTTTGGCATTGACAGGTCATAAATAGTCTGCTGGCATGAAGGGGTAGATAGTTTATGGGACAGTTTTGTTTTTCAGCACATAGTAGACCTATAAGAGATGGAGATCTAGGAAAAAGAAGTGGAAGGTGAAAATTGGAATAAAGGGGTAGTATCAATGGCACAGGAGAAAGGATTAGGAACTTTAGAACATTTTGACAGTTTGAGAGATTTAGAGTACTTAACCGTGATAATATATGATTGAACCATTAATGTTAAAGGTGTTTTTGTTTGTTTTTGCAAATGAGGCAATTTTAGAAATGAAAAATCATTGGTTTAAGCTAAATGTGTAGTAAGTATACTTGTATAGTTCTAAGGTACTTGTTTAATAAAAAGATGGAAAGTGCTTAACTTCTCCATTGTATTAACTCATTCTCCCCCTCTCACAAAAAGAAAAAAACAATCTTGTCATTTAGTTAGAATAGGGTAATAATTCATAAAATGAATACCGATTTGTTTTTGACACTGATGAATTGAAACTACAGACACTTCTCCTTTTTTAAACTTTTAAAATATTGTTGGAATTTGTTTACCAAGTTCAGTTGGCTTATGGGTCTGGGAAATAGAAATTAGGATCTTGTTGCAGTTAGTATTTTTGCACGTTTTAAAGTGCAGACACATACAGATTTAATGGATGATGCATGATAAAGCTTTCCATTCATCTGTTTTTCATTCCCACAAAGTATTTCAGAAAAAAAAAACCCCACCATAACTTAAGTAAACTGAAGGAAAACATTCACAAGTTACTAGTAAAATTTTGAGTAGTCTCAAGAAACTTTAGTTGTTCCTCTTTTTTAGAATATGTTAGGTAAAGTTTAAGGTTTTTTCTTTCTTAAACTGAAGTAAGTTTTCTTAGAACTTCTTGTGGTTGGAAGGGTGAGGCAGATTCAGAAATAAATGTTAACTTCCTTTGTGGGTTTTTTTTTTTTTAATCTTTCAAATTTGATTGTGTATTGTAGAATGCTGTGCACTAACTGCAAAGCAATTTAGCCATTGAGAATTGTTAAGAAAAGGGGTTTAGATGTCAAGTTAAGATCTGTAATTCATTTTTATTTAATCCAATATTTTGCAATTAAATATAGAATAATTTTTTAGGAACGAGATGCCAGTTACACTGTTTAAATATGACTAGTATTTCAGAGTAGAAGAAAAATTAATTTCCTGGCTATAGATTACCTGATATATTGATTAAAGCAATTTAAGTAACCTAATATAATAGCATATAAATGAAAATTTTAGTTTTGGTGCCAGGCTTCTGATTTATAAAATAGAGAAGGTTGAGACTAGACTCATGGTATGGTATGAGGCACTTCCAGTAAGCAAACTGACTCTTTATGCTGATGCAGCTTGGCATTTTATGTAGTCTTTTAGAATTGTCTGATGGGATGAGAGTTTACGTGACTAGCTCAGGGTCAAATAGCATTATTTTTCAGTGTTGGGACTTGAACTCAAGTCTTTCTGTGATTCCTTAGCAGGCTCTCTAATTATTTCATCATACTGTCTTTTAAAATACTTCCTGGAATATACAACTGTAAATATCTACAAATAAAAATTTGACAGTTTTGAGAGAAGATCTTATTTTGGGTTAGTGATTGTAAAACACCTAATGCCTGGGTACCTTGCATGTAGTAGGTCTTTAACAAATTTTTGTTTAATTGAATAGTATTAAAATCTTGGCCCAATTATTATTTACTTGAGGCAGCTTTGTGGTTCAGTGAACAAGCACCAGGTTTGGAGTTAGGAAGACTTGAGTTCAACTGTGTCCTCGGACACTTCTGGGCAAGTCACTTCACTTCTGTTTGCCTCAATATCCTAATCTGTAAAATGGAGATAATAACAGCTACTTTTTAGGGTTGTTGTGAGGATTAAAATGAGATGATAACTCATGTCTGGCATATTGTAAGTACTATCAAATGTTAGCTATATCACCATCATCATTATTACTCATATTTAATTTTTAAGAATATTAATCCTGTTTTTTTTCTTTCCTGATTCTGATAATTCATGACATTACAATGCAGCCCTAAGATCATAATTGTTATTACAAATTCTTACTATTTTTTAAAGGATACTTTAACTTTTTTAATATCTTTATTATCTTGGTCAGACATTATGTATCATATATATGAGAATGTGATTCTTTTGTTAAGATAGTTTTTAATATCTTCTTTTTTTGTGTTACCTCAATTTCCCCATTTATTTTTAAAGTTTCAATTAAAATTTCAACATCTATAGGAAGCCTTTCCCAAAACTTTTTCTTTCTAGTGTTTTCTGAATTATTTCTTATTTATCATGTATATAGCTTGATTGCACATATTTGTTAGCTTATTGTTTCATCCATTGGACAGAATACCGTCCTGGAATCAGGACGACCTGAGTTCAAATTCAGCCTCAGATGCTTGATACTTAATAGCTGGATAAATCATTTAACTCTGATTATCTCAACAAAACTTAAAAAAAAAATCTTGATGGTCTTAGATGAGTTACTCTGTATCTGGCTTTTTGATTTAAAAAACATAATTATATTCTTCCTTTTTCAGAGGAAAGTTTGCTGTGGTCAGACAATGTATTTCAAAATCCACTGACCAAGAATATGCTGCTAAATTTCTAAAGAAGAGAAGAAGAGGCCAAGATTGTCGAGCAGAAATCCTACATGAAATTGCTGTGCTAGAATTAACAGAGTCCAGTTCTCGTGTGATTAATCTCCATGAAGTCTATGAAACTTCAAATGAAATCATTCTGGTATTGGAGTAGTAAGTATGCACTTTATCAATTGTGTGCTATAAAGTCATAATTGATCAATAGAGTTTCTTTTTGTGATGCACCAAAAGCAAAGACACAAATATTTTCAAAACAATCATGTAGTGCTTTTAACTAGTTGCTAAAATTATATTTCACCTTAAAAATTATGTGTCAATTAACATGCTTTGATTTCCATGTCAAGGAATTACTTTCTTTACATAAAAAAGAAAGTTACCCAGTCACATGACTTTAATGACTACCAACTAAGATCTCTGCCTCTTTAATCTTTTTATGGTTTTTTAAAAATACAAAACTTTACTTTTCTTTGAAACCATTTCTTTTTAAACCTTATCAAGTTATATTTGCTTACATTACTCATTTAATTTCATATTAAATTCATAATTTCATAAATTCATAGTTAATTTCATAATTTAACAATTCTTTTGAACTGTCTCTGAAACAAATTCAGAAAATCTAAATTCTTGTGGTAGACAAGAGATAGAGAGGGGTTTTTATTTTTGTTTTTGTTTTAAAATAGGTCCTACTGACCCATTGAAAATATCAGTCATGATCAATTTAAAATGTCCCCGTTCTAAACCTTTCATTGACCAGCTATTCCCTTAAGAAAATAGCTTGTTTAGCTTTATCAATTAATAATAAGACTGTGACTAAAACTGGGTCAGTAAAACTCAGTATATTTATTTAGGTTGGGTGGGAAGAGTATGAGACTTTGAAATGAGAAAGTTAATTTCATATGCCAGCTTTTAAAATTTTCTGAATTGATGACCACAGACAAGTCCCTTAACTTATCCAAGTCTCAGTTTCATCAGTGAGGATAATGGTAATTAGACCATTTACCTCACAAAGTTGTTAGAAAAACCTCATGTAAACTTTAAAGTACTTTATATATTTCAGCTTTTAGGATGAGTTTGATGAATGTGGGAAGAAATCTTTATGACATATTTGTTTTATAGGTGGTCAAGTTCCATATATTATGGAAATTCTCATTCTTTTTTAGTTAATTTTTTTTGATTAACAACATTTATTTTCTCTCCTACTTTTCTTCCTTCCCCCAATCTTTTTCCCCGCTGAGGCAATTGGAGTTAAGTGACTTGCCCAGAGTCACACAGCTAGGAAGTGTTAAGTGTCTCAGGCCAGATTTGAATTCAGGTTCTCCTGACTTAAGGGCTGATACTCTATCTACTGCACCACCTAATTGCCCCTCCAATAAATCTTGAGAATATTTTAGTTTAATTGTAAATTCCATTTAGTAATCTGTGCAGACATCTTTTAATAGGTTAGGAAATGGATTCTATGGTACCCTAAAAATTTTATAATTTTTGTAAATTGCAGCAGAATTCCCAAATTATAACTCGGGTTGAATCATGATTTAAACAAGAGATTTCTCCCCTTTCTACTAATCTATTAATTTATGAGCATTAAAATTTACATATAGCTAGTTATAGTGCATTAAAAAACACCATTATAATATACTTGGTATAGAGAATAAAATATTATATATAATATAGTTCCTACTGATTTCTTGAAAGCCATGCCAGCAGGGCATAATTGTTGGTTTGCAAGATAATCTTAGCTCATTTTAAAAACTAAAACTAAACATAAGCTTTTAATACCCCTATACAAAGTAATATACCCAGCATATGCCATATGATATTTTCCTGTTCTAAAAATATCTTATCAAGTCTGTTAATTAAAAAAGAAAATGTTCTATTTCCCTTCCCATGATATCTGCCAAGATTTTTACAAAGGTTTTTTTTTTTAACATAATAACTAACCACTGGTTTTTTAATTTAAACTTGATGTGACCCTTAAAATATGAGTTTAGTTCTTACTGCTCTATAAAATAGTTAGTAATTAGCTTAGTTATAAAAAAAACCCAATACTTTTTCCTCTTTTAAAATTTTAACTATAGTGCACTATTAAATAAAAGGGCCTTTGATCTTATCAGTATTTATTAACAAAAATATCCTAGGGAGGAGAATGAACATGGAAGTAAGGAGATGAAGCATTGTGTTCAAGGACCAGCGAGAATGCCATTGCACTAGTTTGTTTATTGAGTAGAGAGATGACTTAGTAGAAAGTATATCAAGAAGAGAATAATTGACAATAGCAAAGGCTGAAGAAAGGTTAAAAAAAATGACCATTGAGAAGAGACTATTAGATTTAGCAATTAAGGAATTATTAATTGAAAACACAAGTTTCAGTTGAATGATTTGGTTGGAAACTAGATTGCAGAGACTTTAGAAGAAGAGTAAGGGGAGAGGAAGTAGGAATTCTAATTGTAATTTTCTTTATCAAGAAGTTTAGCCAAGAAAGGAAAGAGAAATGCAAGTTTTAATAGCTATCCTGTATGGTTAGATCACAAGAAGATTTTTTCAAGGATGGAGAACACGTGAGTATGTTTATAGGCCGTAGAGACAAAAGCCAGTAGATAGTGAAAGACTGAAGAATGAGAGTGGGGATGATAGAGGATAGTTAGTTTCCCAGTGGCACAGTGATTTGATCAGGGAAGTAGAAAAGAATTGCCTTGCCTCAGTGAAGGCCCAGTTGGAATTATGTAACTTAAATTTGTAGTGAACTCCAGCCTGCAAATTGCTAATTAAGTTAAATCTTGAAATATTTTTTTAAGTTCCACAATTTAATTAGTATGAGAACTCAGACCACTTAGGCAGAGCACAGTATCTTAATTGATGGTTTCATGAGTTGCTGCAGCCAAAAAATGAGTCACCTAGTGATTGACTTTTTCTGACTTAGCTAAATTGCTTTTCCCAAGTGACATAGGTGAGTTGTGAGGCTTGCATGTGGTACATTTCCAGTCAAGCAGAGCCTGCTTATGTTTTGTTGGCATGGCTTTCAGGAACTCTGAAGGAACTTCTTCTAAAATAATATTTTAAAAAATTTGACTCCTTTATATTGTGAAATTTTCATTAAAATTATAATTAGAAGAGACAAACAATAGTAGAGGCAGTGTGACATATTGAAAAGAGTGTAGGTTTGGGTATTCAGTTCTCAATTCTGCCACTTAATTTCTCTGTGACCATCAGGAGTCAATTGACCCACTACCACCCCAGACTTTGGGTCTCAGGAGTCTCATTTGTATCATAAGAAAATTAGGCTAGAAATATTCATGGTTGCATACAGCTCTAATTGATGATCTTACAAATCTCTTATTTTTACGCAGCCTACTTAATGCATTATGAACTTAAAAGGGATTATATAATTTCTTAGTATCACAACCTGTCAAATGAAAAGAGATCTTCAGCTTAATCTTTTTCTTTTTACCCGTTTTCTTTTTAATGAACTGATGCTTTTACTTTTAAATAATTTTTCAGGTTAAAGTACCCATGTCAGCATTTTCAGGTGAAAGAAGTAAAATGACTTTAGACTATTAATATAATAAGTCAATGTGATCTAATATACAAAGCCCTAGATCATGAGAAGTGGCTTATTTTTAGCTGCTCTACTTTCAAAAGTCATATGAATATAGAGCACCTGATTGTCTTCTTAGCTGATATTTAATGTCCCTATATGACACTGGCTCTTTATCTGTAAAATGGGGATAAAATATTTACCATTTGGTAACATTTTAAGAAGTATTCTTCGTGGAGAAAAATCATCATTAAAAAAAATTTGATTTGTGAAGTTACTTGTTAAGTCAAATCTCTTTGATACCTATGCTATCACTGAATTTTAACATAATTGTGCAGTTCCTGAGGGTTATTCAAAGACATTTAAAAGTTACTAAGGACTTATTTTACCTTGAATTCATGACAGACTTTGGGAAAATGGAAGATGTCAATCCTGTTTTATTTTATTTTTTTTTGGCAATATATAATGAAAAAAATTAGTGGAACATATAAACGCCTCTAGAAAATTGTCATTTTTTATGTATACATACATTGGATTTAACATATTTTAACATATTTAACATGTATTGGACTACCTGCCATTTAGAGGAGGGAGTGGGGGGAAGGAAGGGAAAATTTGGAACAGAAGGTTTTGCAAGGGTCAGTGTTGAAAAATTACCCATGCATATGTTTTGTAGATTAAAAGCTATAATAATAATAATAAAAGAAAATTGTCATTTTTATCTTATTCTCTTATGTCTGGTTTTCTCCATCTTTTCTGCTTCCTATAACTTCTAAAAATAGAACAATAGATTTTGACATTTTCCCCAATAGCTCTTTACTTATAAAGGTTCAGTTGTCTTCCTAAATTCTATAAGATAATTAAGAAAAAGGAAGGATTTCAATATAAAATGCTATCTTATCCTGACAACCTTATTAAATAAAAAAGGGATTTAAAAAAAATTTCTCTCCATTTAATTAAAACTTTTAATTTTCTTTTGACTAGTAGTGTTTTCCATGAAGAAATGTGTTCAGTTGTTTTATAGTGAAAATTCTAGTCATTGTAGCTGGAAGTTTTAACTTTTAACTGCTGGAACTGCACCCAAAATTTTTACTTTTTTCTGGCAATATTCATAATATATGATATCTATTTCTTTGTCTTTAAAAATAATTATGCTGTATTGTAAATGTGGCTGTAAAAGATGGTATCATTCTGCTATAACATTACTATATATAGTAAATACTATTAGTCTGAACTACTTAATTTGCTGCTAACATTACACTGATACCCTTAGCAACTTCCAACAAACAGGTGTTTGGTCTTTTTGGTTCTCTCTTCCACAGGGTGTAGAACTTTTCTGTCTTTTCTTTTCCATTATCTGAGCATAAACTAGTTGACATGCCCAAGTGCCATTATTCTTATTCTCTTATGTCTCTTATGTCTAATTCTCTTATTTCTCCATCTTTTCTGCTTCCTATAACATTACAACTATAACATTCCTATAACATTACAAGTGTTCTTTTCATATGGTTAGCCAACTTATTACAATATATTGGTCATAAACTCTTTGGCCATGATCATTATCATTATCTGATATCATCTACTAATCTGATACTTCACCACTGAGACTCCTTTTGGATAAAACAAGTTATGTCTATAGTAAGAGCCATTTCAGAAACCTTAAGGAATCCAGGAATTTAGATACTGGCCAGATAGACAGTCTTTCATATATATTCATATATATAAATGAATACATCTCTGTCTCTCTCTCTCTATCTCTCTCTCGGAATTTTTGCTTTTTTCGAAACTTAGTGGTGCATTAGAATATTAGCTAATTATTTGAATGCGGTATATGAATTTGTCAGATGTTTATCAATACAGATAAATTTTGGGTAAGATATTAGAAACTTGATTATCTGATTCTTCTGTGTTTAGCAATCAAATTAACTAAAAATAATTATAAGAAATGTGTTTGATTTGTGGTTTCAATTTGTGTTATAGACCATGAAAATATTTTAATTTGATTTTTTAAATGAGTCAATAGTAGTTCTTTCTCTTTATTCTGTCATCATGAATGATCTACATAACTATGTTAATATAAGAAGGCTACCGAGACATTGTAGATAAAGTCATCTTAAATTTTAGAAATTACATAAACATATTTCAGATCATCTAGTGAAAAGCAACAAAAATAATACATTGATTATTAACTGGCCTTTGGTACTTGATTTATAAAAGAGAGGCAGACTATCAGAATAACATTGGCTTTTAAACCTCAAATTTTTATAAATAATTTCCACAATAAACATTCTTGTTCTTTTCTTTCTCATTAAATTTATGCATTTCTTTTCAGTGTATTAAATGATGTGCTGACTAAATAGCTAATGTTTTAAAATATAAAACATAAAATTACTTGTTTCAGTAAAAGTTGCATTCTAAAAATATTTCAGATAAGTTAATATAAAAATGTTCAGTCTGATATAATTTGGATTTTCTTTCAGTGCTGCAGGTGGAGAAATTTTCAACCTATGCTTACCTGACCTTGTTGAAATGGTCTCGGAAAATGATATCATCAGACTTATTAGACAAATATTAGAAGGAGTTTCTTATCTACATCACAACAATATTGTGCACCTTGATTTGAAGGTAACTTGTTAACATGCAATGTTTTTGTTCCTGTCTAGTCCTCAGCTAGCAAGGTCAATTAATATGTTAGCATCCTACAATTTTAATGTGTTTTTTGACATATATTGCATAATCCTATTCTTAGGCATTCAGTTTAACCATGAGATTATTTCAAAAACCATTATATGTTATTCTCTTTCCTATAAGAACAGATTTATGTTAATTTATGAATTAGCTGATCTGAATTAGTTAGGCTGGAAAGGCCCTTTGGAAAAAGTTAGTGGTTATAGCAGCAGATTAAATGTAACAGACTAAGAGGATGAGCTAGACATCCTGAAGACCGGATAAGGAAAAGAGAAAAATTATAAAAAGCAGCCACTAAAAATAATAGCACTTTGTATCTGGTACTCTGTACTCTGTGAGCACAGAAAGACATAAGATTTAGATGCCTTTATAGCCCCTGAATAATGAAAAATACAGAATAGTGAAATAATTGCTGTTCCTCATGGTGACCCTGAATCATAAAGAAATGTCTCTATTTAAACCACATTTATTTTTTCACAGTAAGATTCTTTATTTTACATATGTTACATGTCTCAAAATGTTACATTTTGCTTTGACATGACACTTCCCCACAGACACCCAAGCAATCTTCTCTCCATCTTGAGTTTCAAAATTTGCATTAGAAAGCTTGCAATTAAAATAGTTGTAATAGGGAAATATTAGTTCTGGGAGAGATGAGAAGAGCCCCCAGTAGATAACTTTTCTAGGAATTTACCTAGAAAAGTTGTCCATTGGGGCTCTTCTCTTCCTGACACTATTAGATCAATGAGGTAGTAAGTGTGACCAAATTTCTATTATGTAAGTAATAGCACTGAATCATTTCATGATTGCTAAAATAGAAATGTAGCATATTAAATCCAACAACTTAAATAGTGTGATATTTTTATGAGAGACAATGGGAACTCCTAAATATCTAGGTAAGAACATGAATTATTTAATTATGAACTTCAAAAAAAAGAACATACAAGAAACAGTATGGCATAAGAGATTAGGTCTTAGAAGGTCTCTGGGGTAAAATTCTATCCTTAAAGTGGTACTGGTTATATCATCTTGGGTAATCTCATAGTCCCCCAGGCAATCAGTTCTCTACAGTTCCAGAGCACTTATTGATTTGACCCATCCTAGTAGTGGAAGTTTATTCAGTTATGTCCAACCTTTCATGACCTCATAGATCATAACATGCCAGTGCTGTCCAAATTTTTTTTTTTTGGCAAAGATAATAAAGTGGTTTGCCATTTCCTTCTCCAGTGGTTTAATGCAAACAGAGATTTACTTGTCTACAGTCACTCAACTAATAAGTGTCTGGAACTGGATTTGAACTCGGTTTTCCTGACTGAAGGCCCAGTACCCTATCCAATCTAGCTGTCTCCAAAGTAAATAAGAGGTTAGGTGACTTAGAGTCACAGGATCTTCCCAACTCCAGGCCCAATGCACTATCCACTGAACCATCTATAATAGTTCCTTACATCATGAAATTACAGGTCTAGTCACAAACAAAAATAAAACCTACAAATGATTTGAATCTGGAAGATTTAGTGTTGTAATTTTCCTTTAATAGAAAGTATTTGTAATGGAACCTGAACTTTAACTATGAACTATAAGTTTAAGTTTGTATGTATAATATTCCCATTTTGCCTTACATTTCAGTGATTCTAAAATCCATTAATGAATTCAATTTTTATTTGTTTCTTGCCTGATACTGGTGTTTTTAATAAAGAATAAGCTTTTAAGTAGCACATTAATACTATTTCTATTTTCTTGCAGCCTCAAAATATCTTATTAAGCAGCATTTCTCCACTTGGAGACATAAAAATTGTAGATTTTGGAATGTCTCGGAAAATAGGGAATGCATGTGAATTGAGAGAGATAATGGGAACTCCCGAATACCTAGGTAAGAATTTTCCCTTTCCTTTCTATTACTGAATTAAATAAATAAATAAATAAGTACATAGTAAAAGAAATAGCTTGCTAGTGCTATAGAGAGAATTATTTGAAATAGCCATTTCCAGTATATATTTACTCAGTATATTTTCCAGGATTCTTCCTTGATGCTGACTGAAGTTTTGTACTATTAGTCAGCACCATGAGACACCTAGCCAACAACAGATCAAGAATGGAATTTGGGACTTAATGATATTGAGATGGTTACCAGAAAAAAAAAGCTCACGATGTCTTTTAAGGAGAACAGTCCCAAAGGTGGAACTGTCTGACAATGAGGAAGAATTCAATACTAGGTGTTAAGTCTGATCTGAAAATGTCTAGAGGTAAAAGGCATGTCCCTTTTTGGTAGTACAACAATTGGCAGCATAAGTGCTGGGATCTGAAAATGGAGAGAAAGTCAACAGTGTAGACCAACAAAACTGATAACAGGTGAAAAGTAGAGTCCAGCTGTAACAAATGGCTCCATCAGAAAGTTTTAAAAGTATAGAATTCAAGACTGGACTGGTCAGACCCACCTAATCTCTCTGAAGAGCAGCCATGGAAGGCTTCAGCTCACGGCTGTACTCTTTTGAATGGAAGGAAGACAGCTGTTTTGAAAGGGGCAGTGGGGCTAGCAGGCCACCATTTTCTAGCAGCTTCAAAAGAGGTGCACATAGTGTTGGACTAGTGAAATTTTACTCCTCGACTGAAAGTCATCTTAAAAATACTGGTGTGCTTTGGATTTCTTTGAGCAATTATTCATTGAGCAAATATTTTTGATGATCATCCAATTGCATGCTTGACACTGCATTAAAAATGTTAAATATCATGAGTTTCCAGTCTTTTCAAAATCAAAAACAAATATGAAAACATTTAAAAAGTAATTTAAACATTAAGTAATTAAAAATTTAATTTGATTTTTACTTTTCAGCTCCAGAAGTATTGAACTATGATCCTATTACCACAGCAACAGACATGTGGTAAGTTTTTGTTAGTATCTTAATATTTTTTATCTTAACTATTTTAATATTTCTTTCTGTTGTAATCTTTTTTCATTGAAAGTTTTCTAATGTGGATTACATATTTAATGCAGAAAGGCAATTGTTTTGATGTCTTTTGGGAAGAGTCAATACTAAGGATGATTAGCTGTTCTTGATGTTGAAGAATCATTTGCTACATGAGATTTTAAAAAATGATTCTACATATTAATTGACCCAAATAGCTTCATTAAGCACTGGAAAAACATTTCCCAATGTTATATAAATTTCATCATTTTTATCATTTTATGACAACAATCTTAAGTCACAAATATGGATAATACATACATTATATGGAGGCAGAAAGCATTCCTGAGTTTTCGTCTGCTTACTCAGCTCCATTTGAGTCTGTTGACACCTTTAACTCAACATGTTCAAAATTGAACCCATCTTCTTCCAAATTTTTACCTCTTCTAACTTTCTTATTTCTGTTGATGGCACTGCCATTGTTTTCTGTTACTTAAGCTCAAAATCTCAGTCATATCCTTCCTCTACATCCCACATTTAATCAACTGCTAAGTCCCTTAAAATAATCATTTCTACTCATCTCCTTTTCTCACACTTTGCCAATGCTCTCAAACACTACCTTATTATGTCTCACCTAACTTATTGTGATGACCCTCTCAGTTGCCTCCCTCTGCAATGAGTTCTATTCTTCATGTTGCTATCACAATAAAGTTTTTAATGGAGAAATCTAATCACATTACTGTGAAACTGTTCAAATTTCTTTGGTGGAACTCTATTATCATCAGAATAAGCTGCAGACTCTTTAGCCTGGAATTTGAGATCCTCCACATTTGGCTTCACTTTATATTTCCTGTCTTTTTTCATGTCGTTCCCCTTATACATTGTAGATTATCATCAAACTGGACTATTAGCCACTGCCTGATCCTGTCCTGATCTGTCCTTGCCTCCATGCACATAGTAACTATAGTATAGAATTGAATGTATCGGATGATAAGAGAGGCAGATGCAAAGCATTGTGCAAAAGCAGAGTAAAAAAAAAAAAAGATTATTTCTGAGTAGGGAATCACAGTTAACTGGAGGGGGAGGTGGCATCTGAGTGTGACTTTGAAATATTCAAGGTTTCAAAAAGGCAGAGGAAAGGAGGTAGGGTAGGAAATTACAACCTAGGTAAATGATATGAACAAAGGCACAGAGCTAGGAAAGCACTAGACATAACCAAAAGATGCTAAGTATTATGTTTTAGCTGGACCATAGCATAGAAGGGGAAAATAGTGTAGGCTAAGACTATAAACATGACTCATTAACTGAGAGCTTGTTCCTTGAAAACTGCTAATGTTGTGGCCAGAAACTTCTTGACTGTAGATCCAGGCCTAATAGAGAGAGTAGATAGGTCACATAGGCCCCTGAATGACAAGCTAAGGAATTCTTTCTTTTCTGATACTTTTTCAGGAATGTTGGCATAATCACATACATGTTACTAATGCATACATCTCCATTTGTGGGAGAAGACAATCAAGAAACATACCTCAATATTTCCCAAGTCAATGTGGATTATTCTGAAGAAATGTTTTCATCAGTCTCACAGCTGGCCAAAGACTTTATTCAGTGTCTTTTAGTAAAAAACCCAGAGTAAGTAATATAATCGATGATTATCAGTAAGTTTGCTATTTGATCAACAGAGAATATACATACATACTCAGATTCAGATAAATTGTTAAGACTGTAGAAATAAAAGGTTTAACTCAAATATCTTAAAAACATTGTTTTATTATTTTTTACATTTTATATGTATGCACACATATAAATGATATATAGCATATCTAAGATCTTCAGTTGCATCGGTTTGGGAACTCAAAAGTATGAATATCATAGGTGTAGGTTATAGTCTCATGAAGTTGCCTGAGGTGCACAAAGGTTATGTAACTCATTCAGGTTCATACAATTAGTAAATATTGAGAGAGATTTGAATCCAGGTATTTCTGAGTCAAAGCTCCAGGCTGCCTCTCATTTACATATACATCTTAACATGAAAAAAATTAAGAGTTAGCTAAAAATTATTTTTCTAAATGACAGTGTTGATTAGATGCAATGCACTTGAATGAAAGGAATCTAAACTTTGCCATAGATTTTGGTTGTGTCAAGGAAATTCTCAGTATATGGATTTCTTTTAATAGTTACTTTTTTGTTTAAAATCAGTTCATCTAACTACAGGTTGGCAATATGATGCTAGTCAAGATATTTTTGCCTAATATCATAATTAAGGAGCTTTTTTTCGCACAAGAAGAACTCAGAACATTTTCTCCTTTCTGATCTTAATCACCAAGCCTATTAAGAAATACAGTAAATGCCATGGCAAGGAAAAAACTGTACACATTCTAATGTTGTGAATGTAGACTCAAGATTAGGATCAAACATTCTTATTGAGAGATTAGGACTAGTCTTTCCAGATTAAGCCTTGTTTCAAAAACAAAGTCCAGGGAACTGAGAACAGCCTTTTTCCTTTCATTTACAGGGACAGACCAACAGCAGAAGACTGTTTGTCTCATCCTTGGCTCCAGCAAAGGGATTTTGTGGACTTGTTTCATCCTGAAGAAACTTCCTGTTCTTCTCAAACTCAAGAGCACACAGTCAGAAGCTTAGAAGACAAAACCACTAAATCTACTTGTAATGGAACCTGTGGAGACCGAGAAGATAAAGAGAATATTCCTGAGGACATTAGTACGGTTTCCAAAAGATTTCGTTTTGATGATTCCTTGCATAACCCCCAGGAACTTGTTCCAGATCTGTTATGTTAGCAACTTTCTCTTCATTATTTGAACTGAATTTAAAATCCACTGCAGTGTTGCCTATGAGAGGTTGTGTTTTGTACCTTCATGTTTAACATGCTTATACTAAAGATGCACTTTTGATTTGGGGAACGATTGAAGGAAATGTATTTGTGTTAAAGTGTTGGTTCATAATAAGAGATCTTGCTCCTTGTCCTGGAACCACAAAACTCACCAGAGCAGAAAATTTAAATAATATATTTGCACATTTCAAATATCACTTCAAAAATTAGTAATTTTGAACATTTTTAGTTAGCTATGTAAATAAACTTCTGTAAATAAGAGAAACTAAGCTAAATTTCACTAGGTTTGCCAAAGAGTTGCTATACAGTACCAACTAAGTACTTCTGGTACTACTACTTTTTTTTTTTTTTTTTTGGCTAGGACATAAATGTAGCAAAATGAAGAAATTGAAAGTTAGTCTTTTGCTATTCTTCTATTAATTGAATTTATTTAGAACAATGAAATTAAAAATCAAGTTGTTCCATTTGCTATTCTTTCCACCTAAATATCCAGAAGCCATTTTGCAACTGAGAAAAGCATTCAACCTTTAGTTGACTGATTCTGCATACAAAGAATGTGATATTTTTCTTCATAAAAGATATAATATGGGTTTCCCTTACAGTTTGTCACTCAGGAAAGTGTTTTGAAACTTGGGTTTTGTAATTGTGATAGGTTTTTCCCCACCTCCAAAATGTACCCATTCAAATACAATTTGGAATATGGTTACAAAACAGCTGGCAAAACCTTCTGGTTGTTGCTCATTGAAGATACCTTAGAAAACAGTATTAAGCAGCCATATCTAATGAGGATGGGAAAGTATGTGGCCAAATTTAGCTTTGGAAGTAACAGAATTTAGAATGTAGAATAATAAACTTAAGAATCTAAAACAAATCATTCAAAATAAAAATAGGTCTGAGAATAAACTATTCAAGTACACAGTCTTTCAAAAGTACAAATGACTCGAGTCCAGTAGAGAACCAAGCTCAATGGTATTTAAACGTCTTTTGTACACCACCCCTCACGATGAGTAGTGAGCTTCAGTATGAAATCCATGAGGTTCTACAGTGGCCTGTGTAGTATCCTTGGTGTCTTCTGAAAAAGGTCCAAACAAAGGATGGCAGACATACTTCTGCCTAGCCAATCCTTACAGTCTGCACAAAGAGTGGCCTTCATTAGTAGGTGTTTTTATCTCCCAGTTGGACAGCTTAGGGCAAGGGAATGAGAGATTTCATTACCTAGTGACTACCTTAAACTATAAAGAGGCCAACTTTTGGCCAAAAAAGGGTAGATATCTCTAGTTACCTTCCTAGAGGTCCTAAAATTCCAATTGTCTCAGAACTTTCAGACAGAAATCATTATTACTAATCGTAAAGAGGGGTGGGTCTTTTGCTCTTAATATTGCATTTACTTAATGTCAAGAGTTTTATTTTTAAAAGAGAAGTTCTATGTGTTGAATATATGTGTGTGTTTTAAATATATGATCATCTACACAGCTCTTGATTCATACTAATTCTAGGTTCTTCAAAAACCTGTGAATCAATTTTTTCAACTCAGGTGCCAAAAGAATTTTTCTCATATATCATGTAAATATATTAAAACTAGTTTTTGAACAATGGGCTAGAAATTCTAAAAACTAAAATGGGCATCTTCCCTTTCTATAAAAGCAAAGGTTTGTAGTTTTATAATGATTGTTTCCATTGTTTTGCCATCAGTATTAAGTTAGTGTACTCAAGTGTCAAAAAACTTTATTAATGGGGAATTGGGAATTGTTTATATGTATCCATTTTCTATGTTAAAATAAATTCTCACTAGTCCAGAGATAGCAGTCCACATCAATACATGAAAATAAGCAAGAAATGTAAAATATTGCAGTAATCTGAGCACTAAATATTTTTGGAGCCTTTCATATCAGTTTCTTTTGTTGCTGGAAGAAGCTTACATTTAGCCAATCTCTGCTTTCTCCCTTAGTTACAGGGTATATTATATATCAAATTTTAAGTTAAATTTTTAAAAGTCTTTCAATTATCTTCATCTTCTGAAATTAAGGCTTATTGTGAAAAAGACAGTAAAACTTGAATTATGGTAGCACTCACCATGTAAAATTCCAGTTTCTATAAAAATGAATGTAAGTCCACTTATAGACAAAGTAAGCAGCACTTTAAACTGTTTACTCCTTTTATTGTTTCAGATTAAGTTGAATCCTATGAATGAGAAGGTATTATTTTGAAATATACACTCATTAAAAATTTCTGATTTTATTCCAAGATGTTAAACTTTTCAAGTATCCTACTTGGAGTGCTTAAAAAAGTTTCACCATAAATTGCTTTAAAAACAAGAGAAAAATATAATAGACGAGTACAATGTTTCATCAAACCACAGTAAAAGAATGTCAGATTTATAGTTTTTTCCCATTATTTTACTTGATTAGAATGATTTTTAATTTGCTAACTACTTTTCAAAATAGAGGTCAATATGGTTATAGCTTAAGATGGACAAACAGCAATTCTGTAGTAAATTGTGAAGTTATCTGACATTTTATTAAATCTTTTTAAAGTGACTTTAAAAAGGTAAAACTGAAATGATACAAAAAAAAGATTTCAAAAAGGTTAAAGAAATGTTTACTAAAACATTACAATTTTTTCTATGTCCATTCAGGATATACTGGTAATTAAAAATTATTTTAAATAGTTTTTTTTTTTCAGCCACAATGAGCAAGGCTAAATTAGGGAATCATTGAAACTAAATGTATAGTTTTACTTTTTTCATTTTTCAATCACAGTGACTCGTACAAATCTTATTTTCATTTTCTCAAAGGGTCAAATAACAAATTAAAATGGAAAAAAAGTAGGACATTTTCACCAATTCAAAAATGAAGGTCACGTCAACAGGAATAAATATCATTAATTGCTCAATCACTCCAAAGTTGAATTTTAAGTTATAATTTTGCAAGATAAAATTTCCTTTCTGAATATGGAATGTAAAGAGTTGGAGACTATTTTAAATACAGAAAATTAGTATTTTATTAAGTGATCACTTTGACTTGACTTTCCACTATAAAATTACAGAAAGTATAAAACATAAATACAAAGCACTTTAAAGATATACACACAGACACACATGAAGTAGTGTATTGTCCCCAAAGAACATTTATCAATTTTGATATTTAAAATTGTTTACATTTTTTTTATCTTCAGTTAGGCAACTGGATTTCCAAATGAAGCCAACATCTAGCAAATGATACTTTTTGAAATGTGTAAACAATTGTACTTTTTTTATTTCAAAGTATAGAACAAAGTTTGAATTCTCTGGATTATTGTAAATGTCTAATTTTATGAAAACTTTTAGAGTGCTTTAACTTACTGTAAAATATTGTATATATATTCAAGTATAGGTCCAACTGTCCTGTGGTAACTTTTATTAGATAATTTAAGTTTTTAAGGATAGAATGACAGATGTGATTCTCTTTGAGCACTGTTCATTCTATGTACCTAATGAGCCTTTTGATTGTATATTAAATGGCATCTTTTTTGTATTACAGTTGTCTTTATTTCAAAACAACTTCTGAAGTATATGTTGAAAGAGTGCTTTAGTCATCTGAGTGATGATCTTAATTCTTCTTACTCCTGTAGAAGGAACTATTTCCCACTTTTGAGAAAAGAGCTGATTATAGAAAGCTAAACCCTCATAACAGAAATTGTTTAAATTTGGGACAAATAATAGCTACCTTTTGGTGTACTAGTTAGGTTCAGGAATTCAGGAAACACAGACAAGTCTCATAATTGTTTATCTAACTCCCTGGTTTATTGATATTCTAGAAAGTGATTTAGTATACAAGAAAATTTTGTTTTCTGCCTCACTGCCATGCAAAGTTTCCCCTCTTGCCTGATCTGAGGAAATGGGGCCACACAAGTATACAACTAAATCCCAGGCAACTAACCAGTTGTCCGCAGTTAATAGACTCTGGAGTTTCATACTAAAGGGGACAAAGGGAACTCCAGTCATGAGGAGGAACACAGACACAAAATGATAAATATTCAAGAATGTAGCCTCAATTCTAAGAGTTTTCTTTTTTTAACATGTCAACTTGTGTTTTAAGTTCATCTGATTTATTCATAATTGGTCAATGACAGGTTGGATGACAGGAGAAATCTTGCCAGTGGGAAGGTTCAATAGCCCTTCATCTTACTGGTAGAATTATAGTTGGTGATTATGTGCTTGTTAAATGTTATGAATAGTCATATCTACCATGGCAGCCAGGAGACTGGAGGGACCCAGGTCTACAAATCTTCAAAAGGAGGATAGGAATTGATGGCGATAATACTAAACAAAATTTGGACTTGGTAGCTGACATATGGAGGTCAGCCTTAAAGGAGGTAAGGTTTCCCTACTACAGGAGTGGGGCTTGTAAGTCAGTGTTCCAGAGGGAAGGTAGGAGCAGGGGAATGGGAGACAACTTCCTACATGGCATCGTCCAATGGCCCTTTTGTGCTTGAGGAATCTGGCCAGAGGTGGGCTAAACATTCGCTAATGCTATTGAACCTCACTAATTGTGTTGTCTTCTCCACTTTAGAATGTGAGCTCCTTAAAAGCAGGAGTGGTTTTGTCTTTATTTGTATCTATGGTGCTTAATACAATGCTAGTCATGTATGAACCACTTTAAAACGTACATATTTAACTCATCATCATTGCTAATTGTTACATAATAGTTTTTGTTTTCAAGAGGTTAAGTTGTAAACTGCTTCTGATCAAAATGATAGACTAACTTTTCACCATCACTCAAACTACCAACTGCCTCTTTTACACTTCTGTACTAATGTCTCCAAAAAAATAACACAAATGTCCACTGGGTCCTCTACTTGGGTATGTTGTTGTTCAGCTGTTTTCAATTAAGAATAACTCTTCATAACTTTATTTTGATTTTTTTTTGGCAAAGATACTGAAGCAGTTTTCCAGTTTCTTTTCCAATTCATCATACAGATAAGGAAATGAAGCAAATATTAAGTGACTTTTCCAGGGTCAACACAGCGAACGAGTGAGAGACCAGGATTTGAACTGAGACTTATCATCCTGACTCCAGATCCACTGCACTACTTACCTAACCTTAATTGGGCTTTACACTGCATAGCAATGCTTTTCTTCCCTATTGCACTCCTTAAGGTATCTTTCAGTCTTAAGCCCACTACCTGTTCTTACTTATGTCCTATCAGAGTACTTTGTTGACAAAATTAAGACTCTGCAATGAGCTCCTTCTTGTCTTCTCTTCAAAACCTTGACATCATTTTTTGGGGAGATGACTTCACCCTGCTGATGAAGAGGTTTCATTTTTTCCTTCTCCAGGAGAATTTATATTTCTGATTATTCTTTTCCATATCTAATCTCTAATTTATTCTGCTGTGGGCTCTTTCCCTACACTCACTAGTTTGGTGATTTCATTAGCAACCATGGGTCCAATGATCATCTCTGTGGTAGATTTCTCCCAAATGTAAACATAATCATCGCTTTTCTCTTAATCTCATATCCTCAACGATCAGCTATACATTTCTACCTTAGTGGCACTTTTTGGCATCTCAGACTCAACATATCAAGAACAAAACTCATCTATTCCCTAAAGGTATCCCTTTTCTAAACTTTAATAGTTCTGTTGAGGATATAGTGTTTCCAGATACTGAGATTTTCCTTGGAATCATCTTTGAGTCTTCCCTTTCCCCACCTCTCATATTCTACTTTTTCAAGCTCTCCCTGTCTTTCCCCTCTCATATGGCTAATATCCTAAGTCAGGCCCTCATCACCTTTAACCTAGACTTCTATTAAAAGTCTTCCAATGATGTCCCTATTTTCAATTTCTTGTTGTTTCGTCATTTTTCAGTCATGTCCAACTCTCTGATTCCTTTTGGAGTTTTCTTGGGAAAGACATTGTAGTGGTTTGCAATTTCCTTCTCCAGATCATTTTACATATGAGAAAACTGAGGCAAATAGGATTAAGTGACTTGCCCAGGGTCATACAGCCAGTAAATGTCAGGCCAGATTTAAACTCATAAAAATGAGTTTTCCTGGCTCTTAGCTCACTGGAAAGAGCTCCTGGCTCTATCCACTATACCATCTCACTGCCCCACTTTGCACCTAGGGTATGCTCAAAAAATTTAATTTAAAATGTGGATAAGGTGGATATATTTATGTATGAATGAATTAAAAAATTAAGTATTTACTATAGGAAAAGTACTATGCTAAAGTACAAATAGAAAATTAGGGTAGTCCCTGCTGTCAAGGAGAGCAAAAGGGGAAAAGAGCACCTAGAGATGGTTTCAGTGGCAAGTCAGCCACTTGCAGCAACATAGCTGATGGTAATTTCCATTTATTCAAGTCATTTCTAGTCATAAAGTATAATCTCTTTCTGATGCTGAGTCATGTTATTTCCAAGGACTTCTATGTCAAGAACTTAAATTTTTGGATCTTCTGTAGCTTTGGTGATGGTATTTATAAGAAGAGTTGTCAGGACGTATTTCCCCAGTGATTGCTTCCCAGAATCATGGCTTCACGGGCTAAACTGGAGTCAGAACTGTAGTTTAGAATATGCGACCACTCTCAGGCTTCTTGGGTTAACATGACTATCATTGACAGTTGGTTAGCAGTTGGTATTGGTGGTGGTGAGAAGGATGAGTCATTTCTCCAGAGCAATTACACCCCACACTGATGGCTGTAGGGACTGGTCTAGAAACAGGATAATGGTCTGGAGGGCACTGGAAATTCCAAAGGCTCTTGCAATCAAAGTCTTAGGCTATTTCTATTAGGCTCTGGGGGAGGTAATGTTTGACAAGGTAGAAATAATTTGACTTGCTATATATATATATATATAATATATATATATATATATATATGCAGTTTTCTCTATATTAAGTTCTAAGTTATTACATTCACAATTTACTGAATACTTTTGGTGAACATAAATTTAGGATTACTGATTAGAACTGGATTGGAAATAAAGCTGCTAAAGTTAAAAAGTTCAAACTCTTAACTGAGATAAAAAATTCACAAGTAATGTAAATATTTTCTTCTTTCTATACTGATATATTTCAGATATCACTGGCGTCAGTGTAGTAAAGAAAACATTTCTGTGGTCTTGGGGTCAAATACCCTTGCCAATAAACTAGAAAGAGAAACCACTAATTATGTTGTTCATCTATGATTTGACCAAGGTCATCTATTATTTTCCTTCTATATACTGCATACAAATGCCTCCTTGTTGTCATGACTTCATTTCCCTAACAGATCGGTCTGTCCTTGACTCTTCCTGGGTAGCTGAATGGGAAAATAAGAGAATGTCACAGTTTTTGTGGCATCATCTTTGGAAGACACCATATTTGCTACAAGGGTAGTTAGCAGGGATGTGCAAGATGTCACGAAGTAAGATGAAGCAACAGAACTATAATAAAGATGGAACTGGGTTTCAAACACTGTATGCATGCTTCTGGGAGAACTCATCTCTCCCTGCCATTCCCAAAATGTCTAGCTTTGTACTCTCTTTTATCTTTTTTTTTCCAAACAGCTTCTCTCTCCCCTGACCTTGGATTGCAATTGGTACGTAAACTCTCTCCAAATTTAGCTATGTCCTTTCCAAATTACCACTTAAGCATTTATCCCTAGAGCTTCTCTCACTTAGAATATAAGCTTCTGGCTTTGTTATTGGAATTCTTCTGGATTAGACAGGGGTCATTGTACCCAGAGTAAATTCACCTTCCCAACAGATCTTCAAAATCTATTTTGTTCTTTTCAACCTCCTTCCCTTACCCACACTTCAGCTCCCATTTTAGTGCTATTCCATATATAATGGAGTTTAGTAAAAGTCTTCTTATACAAAGATGTCAATGACTAACGTAGATTTAAATATAATTTGGAAATATTTTACAAAATAAATAAAAATTCAATAGAACATAGATAATGTTAATATTTGTTTTTCTAAGTCAATGTGCCTGCAAGGATGGTTATATATAATTTAAGGGTCTCTGCTTCTATTTGAATAGACTCCATTAATTTTACAGACTGGCCCAGTAAATCAGCTAAAGGGTAGACATGCTTTTTTTCCTAGGTGGGCCTCTTGTCAGAGACACACACAAACAACAACCCCAGAAAAAAAAAAAACTTTGATTAGTATGTGGTATTTTTAAGAGTTCTCTTTTTGGCCAATTTGGAATCTTTAATTTCATCTATTCCCAGATGTCTTTGGCACAGCTCAAAATGAGCAGTGCTTTGCACATGGTAAGGAAGTTCTTAATAAATGCATGTGGAAAGAATATTAAACACAGTAGAAAGAATGGGATAAAACAAAACAAATGTTGTGGTAATGTTTGTAAAGTGTTTAGCTCAGTGCCTGGCACATAGCAGGTGTCATATAAATACGAACTATCCTTCTTGTTATTGTTACTATTATTTATTCCTCTCCTCCATCCTCCCTCTCTACACTTAGCATTTTTGACAGTTATATCAAGTTGGAGGAATGGGCTAACATCTTGAATTTTGTAATAATAGTGTGACAAACTTAAGAGAGCACAATAAGGAGAAAAATTAAGTTCATAGCAGCTTTTCATAGAGCTAAGACAAGCCAAGAAAATATAAGATGGCAAAGAATCAATTATATAAATGTGTTATTTAAAAAAGACCTAGACATAACTACTTAATTAGTGATTGAACTAAGAATCATTAACACAGGCTATGTGTTTTGGGTTGAGGTGTTTTGTTTAAAGAACCAAAACAAACAACAAGAAAAAATGTTTTTGAAATGTTCAAATAATTAAATAAAAAACATGAGGTAATCTTTCAGTAGGGTATGTAGATGATGTAGTGGATAGAGTGCCAGATCTGGAGCCAGGAAGACTCATTTTCTCGAGTTCATATCTAGGTTTGGGCACTTTACTATGTAATCCCAGACAAGATGTTTGACCCTATTTCCTCAGTTTTCTCATCTGTAAAATGAGCTGGAGAAAGAAATGGCAAACTACTCTGGTGCCAAGAAAATCCCAAATGAGGTCACAAAGAATTGAACATGACTAAACAATGTCTCCATTCTATACAAGGTCTATGAAAAAAAGAATATTATGAACCTTGACATTCCAACATTTTGTAGCTTCACCTTTAGAAAGAGAAAAAAACTTAAAATGGCAAGATAAAATTTTTAAGTATTGGAAAATAGATTTGTTTTTATTTTAATTAGGGGGAAGGGAGCAATTATTTATAGAAATAATTTTAAATGTGTAAAAGGATATATGAAGGATGGATATCTCTTATTCTCTACCGAGGTTGGAATGGAGCTGCACTTTGCCAAATATTTTGGAAACCATAAAAACATTATAAAAATATAGGCAGTTATTGTTGTTATCATCATCCATTATGGGTATAATAATATATGTAACATATATGTTATATATTCTAGTATAAGTGAATTACATTATTAATTTAATATAATTATATGGATATATATATTTTTAGAAAATAATGTCTCATTACTATAGGTCACATATAATAATTATTATATAAGTGTATTATCCATATTATAAGCAATAATATATGTAATATAATTTACCTCATATAATAATCATATAAATATAAGCTATTTCATTAGTCATTGCAAAGGCAATGGTAGCATGAAATTCCATACCCTAATCAAGCTGGAAAGCTTTAAGCAAGGGTTCTGCCATACATTGTATACCTGTCATCTAACGACCAGTCTAGCTAAATTGGAAGAAGAAACTCACGGACAAGTTACTTAATGGCTCTGTGACTCAGTTTATCCATTTGTAAAAATGAGGAAGTTGTACTCAAATGATCTTTGGTAGCCCTTCTAGCTCTATATCTACCAAAATGATGTTATGGTCCTATCTCTTTGAAGACCATTTACTAAGGCTTAGAAATGCTGTAATTTGGGTGGTTAGAAGTATTTCCAGCAATCAATAAACATTTATTAACCACCTACTATATTCCAGGTATTGTGCAAAGTATTGGGGATACAAAAACAGGTAAAAGAAAGACCTTACCACCAAGGAGCACATCATATAATGGGAGGAAATAGCAAACAAATATGTACAAATAAGCTATATTCGGGATAAAGAGGAAATAATTAACACCAAGAAGACACTAGAATTAAGAGGGTTTAGGAAAAGTTTCTTGAAGAAAGTGAGATTCATGTTGGGACTTGAAGCTGAGAAAGCCAGTAGGTAGAGGTGAAGAAGGAGAGAATTCAACACATAAAAGACAGACAAAGAAAAATGCCCAGAATCAAAGTGTCTTGTACTTGGGACAGCAAGGAGGCCAGAGTCACTAGAATAACTGGGAATAGGGAGTGGTGTGTATGTGTGTGTGTTAAAGGGGAAGAAGGTAGAAGATGTATGAAGGCTAAAACAGCTGGGGGGAGGAGGGAGAGTAGATTGTGAGAGTCTCTGAATGTCAAACAGAGGATTTTGCATGTGATTCTGGAGGTTAGGGAATCACTGGAGTTTATTGAGTAGGAGAGGGACATGATTAGACCTGTGCTTTAGGGGAATCATTTAGCTGATATTGAATGGAGTAGGGAGAGACTTGAAGCAGGCAAACCTACCAGCAGCTATTGCAATAGTCCAGACCTGAGCTGATGAGGGCTTGCTCTAGTGGCGGCAGTGTTAGAGAGGAGGGGGAGTATTCTAGAAATGTCAAAGTAAAATTGACAAGCCTTGATAACAGATTGGATGGGGAGGGGGAGAAAGGGGAGGAGAGGGTAAGAGATATTGAGGAGTCCAGGATGACACCTCAGTTGTGAGTCTCAGTGAATAGGAAGGTGATGATACTCTCACAGATAACATCATGAATCCTTCAAGTCAGAAAGAAATAGAGTAGGTTATAAGTTGTGTGTGTGTGTGTATGTGTGAGAGAGACAGAGAAACAGAGAGAGAGAGAGACAGAGAGACAGAGAGAGAGACAGAGAGAGAAACAGAGAGAGACAGAGAGAGAAACAGACAGAGACAGAGACAGAGAGACAAACAGAGAGAGAGAGACAGAGAGACAGAGAGACAGAGAGACAGAGAGACAGAGAGACAGAGAGACAGAGAGAGACAGAGAAAGAGAGTTATTGCAAATTTCCAACTCTAATAAAATCAAAGAACCAGACCACCCTTTGCCAAATAAAGTAAAATAAAGGAAAGCTTATACAATATTTTGCTTAAACCCTAGGAAAAGTTGTCTTCAAAAAGTCAGTTTTGGAGTAGCTAGCAGAACTTCAGGATTGATTGGAATGAATGTGAAATTAGGGGACAGTTGCTGAACAGAACTTCTAAGTCCTTGTCAATCAATTCACTGTTTCTGAGTTGTAACCAAGTTAGTAGAAACTAAGATTTTATTAAAAATGATAAAACTGTAATATTTAGATTTTTAAAATTCATTCTCCATAGACTCCCAGATTTTCAAGATCATAATATCCATTAAGAAATTAATTAAAGATGAATCTACTACATGAACAAGTTAAAAGGATACTTCCAGCTATCTCTTTGAGGCCAAAATGTATTGTAGATTAATCCCAGGAACAAGTGAAAGTGTACATAGAATGCAAATATGTACATCAGACCATTGACTATAATTACATGTAAGGAAAGAGTTAAAAACTTGGTAAGAAGAATAAATTAAATATCCTAGATTCTTCTTTCTATTGCTTTCAAAAAATGGGGCATTTTCCAGCCTCTCATTCCCATATTCATTAAATAAATTAAAATGACTAAAATTTGAAATCCCTTGTGGTCTCACCTAAATTAAGTCCCAACTATTGGATTAAAAGAATATTAGAATAGCAACCATTTTGTAATTGAATTTATTGCCTGTTTGCACTGTCACACTGAGTTGAATTCAGAGATGAAAATAATGAGTTTTCTTCCTCACTGTGAAAGGGATTGCTACCTCCATTTAAGAAAAAACGTGGAGGTTTTGTTAATTGGGGTTTGCACAAAAGAGACCCCCAAATGAATATTTAAATAGCCAAACACTAAGCACCATTTAATTCAAGTTATAAAAGAGAGCTTGAACATTCAGTTAGAAACCCTTTCAAGCAGCTCTACGTAGTGTGAACATTGTCTGGTCTAGATTTTTTTTTTCAGGTCAACAAGTTGTTGGCTACTTTGTTTAACTATGAATCTCATTCATTAAGTGTGAGAGTTTGAAGACACTAGAAATAAATCTTTCTCCTTTCCAGACAGAAACAGAGGCTTGTTACAATGGTTTCAGACTCTTAGAGGACTCAACTTGTAAGGGAGCTAATTCAAAGTGACAAGACCCCGCCCATTCCAAGCACAGCATATGTATAGAATCCCACAACATTGCATCTGGGCTCTGTTTTATGTCTGGTGTTGAAAGACATGTTTTTCAAAGTCCAAGTTCTAATAATAAGAAAGACATATGGGTATTCTAAAACCTTCAAGTCTCCTGTACTATGTATTCATATGTGTGTGTACCAAATAACCCTAATACAATGACAGTACACTATATGGCTCCTTTAAGATGTTATATTCATTAGGACTTTAATAATTTCCAGATTTTGTGGGGAAAAACAGGTTTTGTCACATATTTCTTAAAGGGCAGAATTTCATTAAGTTGGCTTTCAAAAATAGCTTGAGAGCTAAAAGAAAGGACCCCAGAGTCACCCTCATTTTATATGAGGAATCTGGAGGTTGTGACTTGTTAAAGGTCATAGGGAGTTAAAAATGCTTGACAGTAGTCACCTTAAAAGATTCTTTTACCTCTGTACTTTCACAAATCTCTTATCTTGATATATAGATTGTCACCACTAATGGTGCAATCCCAGCCACACCCTGTAGTATTCTGGATCTCTTATCATCTTGAATCCTTCATGGGGGCTCCATCTGCCCTAAATTTGCTTTTCTCTCCATCACATCCTCATGTTTTATTCGATGATATGCTTACAATTTTTCATCTTCCCCTTCCATAAGGCTTTACGAATGAGTTTATTAACTTTAACTGTATTTACTTATTCTGGATATGCTGATATATGTGCTTGTTTCCCCTTAAAATATAAGAGCATTGAAAATACAGGCAGTTCTTCTATGATCTATGTTTCAAAGATGACTATAGATTACAGAATATTTTTAATATTAAGTGAAAGTCAAAACTCTATCATTTCACATTAGCTCAAAAGCTGACACTTCCACAAACTTTTGGTCTTTGTCAAGGTAAAGTAATATGCAGCAGGAGGAGCTAAGGGAAAAGGAAGGTTGAATTGTACCTCCACTTTCTCCTCCCACTTCCCCCATGGCCTACACCCCAAAATAAGAGACTTTGCCAGCCAGGCCCCATGGGAACCCTAGCTTAGGCAATTAACAGTCTAAGACCACAGACCTTCCCACTGTTTATTGTAGTATTTATAGATTTCTTAACCATTTAACATATATAAAACTATTCTGCCATTTTTTATTAGATTTCCTATTTTTCTGATTGTAATTGACAAATGTATTGTTATGTTGCTAACCCTAATTTCCCCTTATTTTGTGATTTTGCCTAAAATGGTGTTTTTTGAGAAATACATATATTAGACTGTAACACATTGTTTCATGCTTTATAAAGTGCTTGGCACATAGTTGGCACTTAATCAACATTTGTTTATTGACTTTGATTGTTGTATTCCCTCTGCTCAATAAGCATATTAAGTCCTTCAGGCCTAGAATATTTTCCCTCCTCATCTTTCTTCTTGGCTTTCCTGGCTAAAAATCTCATCTATAAAAAAAATCTTTCTCAATCTCTCTTAATTCTTAATTCTATCTTTCCTAAGTTCTTTCTTTTGATTACTTCTAATTTATCTCCTTTCAGCTCATTTGTACATAGCTTCTTGTATATTCATTGTGATCTCTTTGAAGGCAGAGACTGCCTTATGCTTTTCATTTTATCCCCAATGATTAACCACAGTAGGGTTTCATAATAAATGTTTATTGATTGCAATGGTTTTCAGACTTTTTGGTCTCTTCTTGTGCAGACTAATTTATATCCATCAAACTTCTTTAGGAAATCAAGATATTTGTCAAATTTTTAATCCCCTACCCCCTTTTTGACTTTTTCCATTATTGGAGCTGTCATTATCTGGTTTAGATAGATTGAGATGAAGTTTCCTCAATTGCATCCTATATCTTCTCATTTTTATTTTTTGATTTTAACCACTTTCCACATCGAGTCTTTCCTGATCTCCCCAAATATTAATATGCTTTCCCAAACTACCTTATATTTAACTTTGTATATATTTGTATTTATTCTCTTTATTTCTATTTTGTGTGTTCTATTATGTCTTATTTTCCTCATTAGAATACAGATTCCTTTAGAGCAGGGATTATTTCATTGAATTTATATCCCTAGTGCATGGAATAATTAATGACTCATAATTGGCATTTAATAAATAGTTGTTAATTGATTTATATTTGTTTTAGCAAGTCAATGGTGTAACAGACACACTATTGAAATATATGTTGACTTTGGATGATCTTATTAAATTCTTCATAGAACTGCTTTCTCACCTCATCCTTTGCAACATATATCTTTATTAGTAGACTGTTAGTTGTAAATATTTTTAATTGCAAAAAGACCATAGTGATTTTTAGTTTGGATTTTTTTTCCCAAAGCTTATCATGAACACAGCAATATGAAATGAACATATATCTTATAAATGAGGTTCCTTGTTGACTTTGGGTGCTTAAGAATTTACCCTATCAAATATTTCCTCTTTCTGAGGAAAACTTGTGTTATATTACTATTTAGATTTAGTTTTCTTTTCATCGTGTAGTTTCGTTTATACTTTTTAAAAAAAGAGATCAAAATTTATGTGATTTAGTTCCTCTAGATGTGTCTCTAGTTATTGATCATTGGTTAAGAATCTTACATTTAGATTATTGGCATTTAAAATTATTGTTTGTAAACATTTGTGCTGATGCAAATAGAAACAAACAAAGAACAATCCAAAATCAAAAAACAACCCAAACCTCTGGTTCTTCTCCATTCCACCCCTCAGCCTGAGTCACAGATCGATTAAGTGTCAAGTGTCTAAGGCCACATTTGAAGTCAGGTCTTCCTGATTCCAGGGCTGATGCTCTATCTACTGTACTATCTTCTTGTCCATCTCAGCTGTAGTTGCATTGTTCTTGGGGAAGTAGTGAGAGAGCCTCTTCAAAATCTGAATGACAGTGCCAGGAAAATGCTGCTTGAATAGTCTTCCAAATATATGTTTTTTCCCCCCTGCCATGGACTTAAGATGATCTCCCCTAAAACCTGGTTGCCTTTGCTGTCCAAATAGCATGTGTATTCTATCTCTCCAATGACCCAGGCAGTATGTTTTCCCCTCTAGAGATTGATATTTGGATGAATCTTTTCCCAACCCCATTCTTATTCTCCTAGCATTTCAAGCATCCTCACATACAAGTTAAAATTTGCTCAACAAAAGCATCAGGCCTCCTTCTTCCATTATATTGTGCCTGATCCTCTTCGTACAAGTCTAGCTAGCCAGATAAAATAACTGCAAGAAACCAGGAAACTCTGCTTTTCTTACTCCCACCTATACTGTATAAATTGGACACAGCTAATAGGACCAAGGTCTGTTCTCTGCTTTCCTTCCTTCCTTTCTCCCTCCCTCCCTTCCTTCCTTCCCCCCTTTCTTCCCTTCCGCCTTCCTTTCTTCCTCTTTCTCTCTTCCTTCCTTCCTTCCTTCCTTCCTTCCTTCCTTTTTTCTTTCTTTCCTTCCTTCCTTCCTTTTCTTTTCTTTATTTCTTTCCCTCCTTTCCTTCCTTTCTCTCTTTTTCTCTTCTTTCTTTCCTTCTTCCTTCCTTTCTCTTTCTTTCTCTCTTCTTTCTTTCCTTTTTTTCTTTCACTGTCTTTCTCTCTCTCCCTCCCTCCTTTGCTTCCTTCTTTTCTTTTTCTTTCTTTTTTCTCTTTTTCTCTCTTCTTTCCTTCCTACTTTTCTCTTTCTCTTCTTTCCTTCCTTCCTTCTTTTCTTTTTTCCTTCCTTCCTTCCTTCCTTCCTTCCTTCCTTCCTTCCTTCCTTTCTTCCTTCTTTCCTTCCTTCCTTCTTCTCTGTCTCTCTGTCTCTCTCTGTGTGTGTCTCTCTCTTTCTCTGTCTCTGTATCTCTCTGTGTCTATCTCTGTCTCTGTGTGTGTGTGTGTCTGCCTGTCTGTCTGTCTGTCTTCCTCCTTTTCTGGAGGTTAATATGGTCAAAGAATTCATTTCCATTTTGCCACCTTACCAAGGACAGTTTTCCCCTTATTTAGACAGATTGATCCTGAGAAAACAGGCATCGTTTTTTGCTGAGCTGGTACTCATCTTTTCAGTATGGAACCTGCTGAAGCTAGACATCCACTGTCATTGCTTCTAAACAATAATCAAGCAGTGAGTCAAATCATGCATTTATTAAGCACTATGTTAAGCTCTAGGGATACAAAAGACAGTGGGAGAAACACTGCTGGCTCTCAAGGAGCTTCTAGTCTAAAGATATATATATATATATATATATATATAGGATATATTAGAAATAATAAACAGGGAAATCATTAATACTAGGGAGAATAGCAAAGAAGTTTCTTGAAAAGGTGAGATTTTTTAGCTAGTACTTGAATGAAGCCAGGTTAGCCAGAAGAGAGAGATAAAGAGGGAAATTGCTCTAAGGCTCCAAAGGGATAGCTGGGGAAAATGTCTGGAGTAAGCAGAAGGGTCTTGTTTGAGGAACAACAGTAGCAAGATGACCACTATCACCGGATTAAAGAGTATTTGGAGGGGAATAAGGTATAAGAAAAATTGAAAGGTTGGAAAGGTTTCAAATACTAAGCAGAGGATTTTGCATTTAATCCTATGAGTGATAGCTAGCCACTGAATTGCTTTGAGGTAAAAATGTGGCAACATGGTCAGATTTGTGCTTTAAGTAAATCTGTGGGTGAATGGCGCAGCAGATTAATAATAGCAATAGCTAAGACTTTCAAAAAACTTTACATATATTATCTCATTTGATCCTCATAACCCTGTAAGAAAAGGCTTATTATTATCTTCATTTTATGAAGGAGGAAACGGAGAGTGGGAGAAATAAAAAAAAAAAAACTGGCCCAGAGCTCCACATTTAGAGATAGAATTTAAAATTAAGTATTCCCAACTCGCTAAATCCAATATTCTAACAGTTATTATCACAGGTTCAACTAATCAAGATCATAACTTTTGCCAACCATAACTAATGTAATGGCTTTATTAAATAGCATTGAGAAACAGGAAGATTTAAAAATGTTTCCTGGATATCTTCTTTTTCCTGAATGTACATTTAAAAGATTAAAGTAATAAAACAACATGAATATATGGTATACCTATTTTGAACTCTATTAATTTGCAGTAATGCCTGAACCAACTACTTTGAAATGGGCAAGTCACATAAGTTTACAGATCCTCAGTTTCTTCATCTGAAATTTGAGAATAATAAAAATTGCACTATCTATCCTTTCGAGATATGAAGAAAATAGCCTTGTAAATCTCAAAATGATACATAAATTATAGGTTATAGTTCATAAAATTTAAAGAGCTATCTATATGTTAGCTGAACTTATTATTAATAAATTTCTAAATGATCTCATGAAAAAGGATTCACAGAACCATGGCATTAGATGTGGGCAGATTAAACTGGTCTCATTTCCCCAGCTAAAATGAAGGAAAAATCCATGAGTGCGATGTCTAACACCAAATGAATTCAACTAACCCTTGTGTTTATCCTTAGCTGACTTATCCATTACTGGTATATTCCAAGGTGCCTGGAGTATGTTTACTCTAGATTAGACTATTTGGAGAAAAAAAAAACAAAACTCCAGTCTCCTTTTGTCCTGTTGAGTATAAAATAGAGCCAACCATAGTCCCTTGGGTTACCAGAATCAAGTTGTAGCTCTGGGTAGGGCTAGTTTCCTGAGCTGTGATTATGTGTGTGGCTTCATTTCTCAAACTTGGGAAAAAGATTGAGATCTAAAGTGGCAGTGAAGTGTCAGGACATGCCTCCTGTATCCTTCTGTGTGGAAGTGTATACCACAGTGAATGGAATGCTACAAACAGACACTACTTAAAGGATGATATGACAATCTCTGTTCCTTGAGATCAATCCCCTTTTAGGATAGCAAAGCATTCTGTATTAAATTTTGGCTAAGTAGGTCCTAGTATGTATTTTCTTTTGTAATAATTAACTTTTTCTTATTTTTCTCCACTTTTCCATATCATTTTATGAAACAAATAATCTTGGAATTGTTCGTGACTTATATGAGCACTGAAGACCAGCTCTGCCCAGAACTACATCTTAATTCTGAGAGGCCTATGAGACTAGGCCTGACTCCACTTATGAGGACAAAAGGAAATCTAAAGCTTTTTCCAAACAGTCTATTTAATTAAAAAGACCATAGTTACTTTCAAATAATAGATAATAGTAATATAGTAATAGATGTCAACTAAGAATAAACATATCTTATTGATTAAAATGTTTTTATAATGCCTTTTAGTGGAATAGATTACTCTGCTAATATGGAATCCACTCTCAAAATATGAATGAAGTCTCTAAATTGAACCATTAAAACAAATTCCAAATAGAGTGATAACAAAGAAATAAAATACATTAGGAGGGATAACTCTTGTTTATTAAAATTTTAATTAAGTCATATATATAGATATTGTCTAAAAATCTTCAATAAATGTCTTTATTTATTTATTTTTTTGCTGAGGCAATTGGGGTTAAATGGGGTTAAGCCTAGGGTCACACAGCTAGGAAGCATAAGTGTGTGAGGCTGGATTTGAACTCAGATCCTCCTGGCTTCAGGGCTGGTGCTCTATCCACTATGCCATCTAGCTCTCCCCAATGTCTTTGTTTTTTGAAAGATGTATTGGGCAAGGTCTATTCTAAGGAGAAGGTGACCAAATATAAAGGCCTGGCTTTGGAATCAGAAAAGTTAGACCTAGACTCTGGTCATTTGTATGATTTTGGACAAATTATTTAACTTCTCTGGATTTCATTTTCCTTCTCTGTCTTCACACTTAGAGCATAGTCTTATGGTCCCCAACCTGTTAAAATGTCCATGGATTCTTTTCAATACTACTGAATGTCCTATCACATTATGTGTGATAAGACCAAAGACTTAAATTTGAGTTGAGTTGTTCAGGTGCATCAGGTAAGGGAATTTCTTTACGAGTTCTTCTGCTGATATAGTCATAAAAATCTTTTTAAAATTAGGAAATATTGGAGAAATTTACTTTGATATTCAATTTTTCAAGAATGAGACAATTTGTAATTTCTGAGTTTGCTCTAAATGCTTTGGAAGAAGAGTATTTCCCATCCTCCCTCAGTACTTTGAAATATTGTTTGACTGTCATCCAGATGAACATGCGATTTATTTTAAAGCTAAAACCTTAGTGCATTACAACAAAAACTATGATATTCCCCAGTCCTTCCTGCATTTGCTTTAAAAGGTATTTGTTCTTATTTTAAGAAATAAAAAACCCAGAGTCTATGAGCTAAGAGCCTAAATATCCCCTCCAATTCCAGAATTAAATTTAAAGTGCTATTTAAAAAAAAATAGAGCTCTATTCTTTAATAGAGATATATAGATAAGGCCTGTGGGCAATTAGGAGACAAAATTAGTTCCATACCTAGAGTCAGAAAGATTCATCTTCTTGAGTTCGAATCTGACCACAGACACTTAGTAACTATATGATTCTGGGCAACTCATTGAACCCTGTTTGCTTCAGTTTCTTTATCTGTAAAATACTCTAGCATCTTTACCTAGAAAACCCCAAATGGGTCAGACACGATTGAAAAACAATTGAATAACAACAATAACATGAATAAGGCCATTAATCTGTCAGTTTACCAGCAAATTCTTTAAGACTATAAATTTGTGGTTTCACTGATATGGACATTCCTGCCATTTGTGCCAATGGCAACACACTCATAGCTTCATGATCTATGCAAGTTTTGTTTGTATTTTCCATAAAGGAAAATACTCTCTTTTTACATTGGATAAATTCTAATGGACACAAGGTTATCCTTCATTTATTCAATGTTTTCACTACATGAAGAACTTACCTCTCTCTTTGGCTATCGTTTTTGTTTTTGTTAACTTCTATATAGTTTCTCCTTCAAAATATTTGTTCATTTATTACAGTCTAATTATACTCTCTCCCTTATTCCCTGGGTAACTTGTAACTTTAATTTTTCAGAGATTGTTGTATGCCATGCTCTGTAAGACATATAGCATTATGGGAAGGATAGGGATATTTTTTTCTTGTATGGTCTTTTGTTTCAGAATAAATTTGAGGTTATTAGAAGTCCTGCAATCAATACAGCCTACTTTTTCTTATCCCATTCAGATTGTGAGTGCACATATATATTCACATATACATGCATATGTATACATACTCACATATATTCAATCAATCAACATTTCTTAAACTCTTACTATGTGCCAGGAATTATGCTTTATATTATATGTAATATACATATTATATAGGTGTACATGTATGTATGAATACATATACACATTTAAGTGTATAGTATAAATCATGTACAGTATATAGGATGTCCTTAGTTTGGTTTTAAGTTATTACATGGTAATGTGTAAAAAGTTCTAATAACTTAATACTACTAATAACTTAAGAATCAGAACTTAAAACTGCTAAGACTCTGGGGATACTCTGTATTGTAATATTTACATATGTGTAGATATGTGTATATATTATATACGTGTATGTATATCTACATACACACGTGAGATATAGACACTGAATATCACAATTATATTAATATACATTCTTTATTCTATAGTAAAGAACCCAGGACTTCTCACATATAGGACCTTCAAAAAATAACACTAAATTCAGGGTAATAGATAAATTTTTATCTATTCAACACAGTTCTTGAGTGTCTCCCACACCTATCCCATCATCAATGATTTTACTATTGCAAGTCAGCCAGAAGACACAATTAGTTTAAAGCAAAGATAATTAATAAAGTCCAGCATAAGAAAAGAAGCAATAGAACATTTCCTTTAGAAACCTGGGGTACCTTGTCCCATAAATACACATACCATTAAAAGAAAGAGTGAATATGTATTGAGACCATTTATGAATAGCAACCACACAGGGATAACTCATGTTTCTGATGCTACAACCCCACTGATGTCTTCAGCTGATATTATTGTGCAACTTTAAATTTCACATTGTATCTCTGATACTTCTTATTGGGTATTTTTCTATATCTATGTTGCAATGTCTTTGCTAATATATTCCACAGTCATTTATAGGGCTTCAAAGGCATGCTATCTCTTTCCAATAAGTAGACACTCATCCTTATTTTAGTTTAGAACCCAGAGACTAACTCTCAGTTCTTTTAAAAAGAAAATTGGGCTCTTCAAACATCATGTCATTGCAGAAGGAGAGTTTTCCTCTCCATTAAGAAGAATGATTTGTCATTTTCTGAGAATGAGCTTCCAGAAGCTAAACTCCATCAGAACATAAAATTACTAACAAGCTAATTAGGGTTCATGGACATTTGTTCAGTCATTCAAACTCCCTATGTCTTAGGCTGTTGTCACAGACAAATATATGTTTTGCAGTTAGAAATTCCTTCTAATTTCTAGTAAATACCTTATGGGAATTCTGTAACATTAAAACCTATTTGGATGGTTACAGGATCTCCAAAAGAAATCCTACAAAATTGTGTGAATCTAAGGTATAATTTTCCTTAGCCAACAAGAGCCTTTGGGTCTCCCATGCAAATAAGATGAATGTGGTAAGCAACAATTCTCCATCTGGCAATTGATTCTAAGTTACCCTATAATCCATTTAACTTCTTCCAATGCAAATAGTCAGACTTGACTTTTTAAAAAATATGGAGCAACAAGTGGTTAGAGCACCTCACTTAAGAGGTTGTATAATGTTCTTGAGCTTGATGTAATTGTCATGATATGTCTAAATAGAAGCATCTGGAGGATCCCACTATATTTATAAATAACTGTTCATGGGGTTTGACTCTGCACTGGACATCTTCCATGATAATGTCCAAAATCTATGGCAAGTGTACATCTCCCTTTTTATCTCATGCTTCCTATTGATAATCAGAGAGTAGTCAAGCAATACTTTTTTTTTCTATCGTTACACCATTCAGGACCTCATATGATTTTACTATAAACAGGAGAGACATCATGAGTCTCTTAAAAAGAGTTAGAGTTCCTAACTGACTCTTAGAGTTGTTCAGTCAGCCAATTAACTTTTATTAAAGTGCCAGGCATTGTACTAAGCACAGGAAATATCTTGTTGTGGAAAAAATAAAAGCAAAAGACAGTCCCCTGCTCTCAATCTAAAGGGAAAGCAATACATAAACAACTATGTATAAACAAGACATACATATATTCAGCATAAATCAGAGATAATCAATGAAGGGAAAGCACAAGAAAAGGCTTTTTATAGACAGTGGGATTTTATCTGGAACTTGAAGAAAACCAAGGATCCAGAAAAGCAGTTAAGGAGTCTGCTTATCTGTAAGATGTCAGTTCAGCTCCAACAATGGATTGGAGCTCCCAGCCTTGTGATAGGAAAGACCCCACTCTCCTGTGTGGCTCCCATTGAATCCTCGTTTGGTAAGCAAAGGAATATATAACAGCATAATAACAGGGTTCACTACAACTATTTATACAAAATAATATTTAATCCAGATAATGTATTCTTAACAAAATACATTTTAGAAAAAAGCACAATCAGAAGTAAGGTTGTGGGCAGGGTAAGGCATGTAGTTTGCTTATTTCTATTAACACATGAGCAAGTGATAAGATAAAGTCACACAGAACTCTCAATTTATCCTTGGATAGAGATCGTCTCTCATAATTACTGCAAAGGGAACTGCAGAAGTGGCAGATGCTTACTGTCTCCTGCCTCAGTTGCTCTGTTGCTCTCCCTTCTTATTCTCTTAGAGAGTTCCCATACTCTTGTAGTTACCATGTGAGTGAAAAACCTTTGAATCTGCCCCTTTCCTCTTCTCTATGTCTTGTTAATTTGCTCTCTTTTCAAAATAGGAAAAACTACAGATAATAGGGGTTTTGTGACCAGTTTATCCCTTGCCAAGGGTTGTTACACACATATATAGTTGCTGGGCTAGCACTTGACAAGAATGCAAAATTAATTCAATTCAGCACAACAAGCTTTCATCAGATAGCTATTTAAATCCTTCCTTAGACACTTTCCAACTGTGTAATCCTGAACAACTCACTTAACCTATCTGTGATTTAGTTTCCTTATCTAAAAATTGAGAGGGTTGGACTTGGCCCCTAAGATGCCTTGTAACTCCAAATCCCTGATCCTATGATTGAAACTCTAGCAGTTGAATTTGACCATCAATTTGAGGCCAGGAAAGGTATTGGTGAGTCAAGAGGTCTTGACCCAGAACACTGGAAATCATACTACTTAGATAGGTCACCTGCTATATTTATTTGTAAGACTGGCCTCAGATGGATGACTTATACTAAGGAAACTTAGAATAAGAGATAAGATCAAATAAATAAATAAATATTGGAGACTCTTAAAGTGCTTGTGATTGACTGAATTTAAAAATAACGAGTTACCTTCAAATTGGCTTAAAGGATACACATATTACTAGAAATCTTAGACAGCAAAATGACCAAGGAAATGAAATATATACAAAGCTGATATTTAAAAATTTACAATCTGAGCTTTGAAATGAAAGTCCCTTTATTTGATTGCCTGATTAGGACAAGTTCACAATGTAACTTGGACTGTGTCTGTGAAATAGATTAACCTGAAAAGAATAGGCTAAGGTACTTTTGTTTTTCCTTAGGAACTTTATCCTCGACTATGATCTTAAAGATGCAGACATTTATGAGTCAGCCATCCAGAACCTGACAGGAAGCCTCAAGATATATTCCCTGAGGCCATACAATCATCTTAAACTTGTTTAAAGAAATCTGATGCAAAAAGTTGTACTTTGCATCCAGGAAAATTATACTGCCAAGAAAATTTTTATTTGACATGTCTATCAAATCCTTCCCATTCTTTGAAATGATTGAAAATGATTGCCCAATGTCTGAATAATTTATTTTATATGCTAGAACTCTCCTAAATGTTTACTAATGAGCTTCTTCAAGGAGAATGAATACTAGGTAAGTTTAAGAATATTCATATTGGATCTAAAACCAAAAATGTCTTCAAGTGAATGAAACATAACATTTTATCCAGAATTTTTTCAAATAACAGGAAATACATAAAATTTTAAAAAAATATTATTTCAAGGTCTAAATTAAAATACTAATTTTAAATTTTTATTTAAAATAAAATGTATTTAAAATTTTATTTAAAAATTTAAAATTCATTAAGGTAGCTTTAAAACTTTAAAAAATAAACAACCCTTCTTTCCAATATTTATAATGAAATGTCCTGCATCTCTTTGTCTCACACTTTCCATCTTTTGCTCAGAGAAACTTGGCACTCTCCAGAAGATACTGCACCTCTCTGATATGGGATGCTTCTTCCCTTAAACCTCCACAATGCAGTAGACGAGAGAAGTCTAAATCCCCATTTCTACTTTCAGAAACAACTTCTGCCACCTTCACTCTACAACCATTCTTTTTTTTTTCTTTTTCTGAGGCAAATGGGGTCAAGTGACTTGCCCAGTGTCACACATCTATGAAATGTTAAGTGTCTGAAGCCAAATTTGAACTCAGATCCTCTTGATTTCAAAGCTGGTGCTCTATTCACTGTGCATCTAGAAGCCCCCACCATTCTTTTTTTGAGGGTTATTTTTGTCCTTGTATATCACTCTTTTGTTGTAATACTCCATCTTCTGGTGATCCTCCTTTTCCCCCAATGAATTCAGTATTTCCCTCACAGTCTTTTTTTTTCTAGACCCTCTCCCTACCTTCATCCTTTGGGACAATCAAAACCTATTTGGATTTCCCCTCAAATTCCATGGCCCCCCAGTTTGTTCATCTTCTCAAATCTCTTTACCTACATCGTCACTCCATTTCAGTGATCCCTCGGGATGGCCCTATTTTAATTCTTGTCCTTTTTCTCAGCTATGCTAACTGATACCACAGCAAGAGCACTAACTTTAGAGTTAGAAGACTTTCATTCCAGTATCACCTATGATGTTTACTACTTGTGTGATCTTGCAATGATCACTTTAATTTCCCTAGTCTTAGTTTTCCTATTTGTAAAAGGGAGATTGACTTTGGTAGCTGTGAGTAGACTGCAATATGTCATCAGTAATTAGTTGAGAATTCCATTTGAGAAGTGGAATAAGAGACCTCCACTAATGCTTAAAATAAAAGATTCATTGATCATGAGAGGAGAATGAGGGATAGCCAATGGACAGTCCAGGGACCACATTGACATCAGGGTCTCAAAAAGTTTAGATATTAAATAGGTTTTCTTTGGAAGATTTTATGGAAAAACATGGATGAGATCAAATGAGGTCATATAGGTGAAGTGATTTGTAATCCCTTTACTGCTAAATTAATGCCAACTAGAATAAGAATAATATAAAATAAAAAAGTGAGAAGGGGTTATGGTTTGCCTTGATGGAGAAACAGCTGGAACCATGGGATGTGAGGATATTATCCAGGACAACCTGTTCACTTTACAGATGAAGAAACAGGCCCAAAGAAAGGAAAAGGAAAAGACATGTTAAATAATTGGTGAGTGGCAAAACTAACTCATGCTATCCTATATTTATGCAAGAAACCAAAGAGTATTCTTGTTTGCTTTAATCTTTTAAGAGTTTCCAAATTCATCTAAATATAGAGAAACTTAAAACTTTTGAGAAACAAAGTTTATAACACATAGATTCTGTACATCCATTCTGCTTTTCTCAAAAGTTAAGGAAGATTTTCATGGCATATAGTAAATTGACTTTTCCCATAATCCTAGCATTTGCTATCATTCCCAGATAAACTAATTAGCAAGGAATGCACTGTATGTTGAAAACATACTTTCTTTATATAACATTGCTTTATATCTTGGGATAACTTTAATCCTGTGTATTTCTTTACTTTCATGCTGTACATTTTTTTTTTACTGAGAATTCTGCCAACTCTGCTTTGATCTGGTTTGACTTGGGGATGTTTATAAGTTAAAGCAAAACTATTTTTAAAAAATAAGAATGTTCTATGTTTTCACAAACAGTGACACAGGCATAGAGCAGGGAGCTGGGAATATATATATATATATATATATATATATATATATATATATGTATATATATATATATATATATATTTACAGAGCTATGATATTATGGGTGTGTATACTAATTTTGCCTATTACTGAGTGCTTGCCAATATGGGTATATATTCACCTTGTATTTAGAGGGATATAACTATAGAACTAAAACTATAGTTAACTTTTCTTTCCCCCCCAGCTTCTTTTCACTCTCCCTTTTCCCTCTTCCTTCCTCTTTTTTTTCTTTCCCTTCTTGTATTCTTTTCCCTTTCTTTACCCCTTCTCCTCTGTCCTTGACTTGAGTTCTAATATGACCTTAGATACTTACTAGCTGTGAGATCTTGGAAATATCATTTAACTTTTCTCTGCCTACTTCTCTCCTTTCCTTCAAAATGGGGACAATATTATTCAGTGCCCATTATTCTATGTTTCTTCTCCTCTTTTTTTACCATACCTTCTTGCTCCTTCTCCTTTAACATCTTTCAGTTATTGAAATTTCAAAACCTTTGGCATATATTAAAGTTCCAATGAATTTTTCATAGTGTTTTAAAAAGTCTTTAAATGTTTCTTGCTTTAGTCATCTTTTTAGAAGAATGTGCTACATATGATCTTTTTTTTTAAAAAAAAAAAATATTAAATTTTAATGTCTTAATGTCTAAAACTGAGCACATATGTTCCTTTGGAAATAGACAAATACTTCCCTGAGTCACATAAGACTGAAGTTTTTTTCTTTCATGAGCACAGAGTTAAAGTTTCAAATAATAATTTGACTTGAAGACATTGCTTAAAGTGGAAAAGTTGAAGAATTCTACAATTTCTCACATTAGACTTCTTTCGAGTGTTCATTATATTCAGTTTTCTTTTCCTACCACATAAAATCAAATTTGCCTTCTATATATAGTTAACTAAAGTAATTCATATCCTTTCTCATATTTCATATATCTAATTATAGTTTCAACAGAATTACCATTTTCTCAAAGCCTTCTATCATTTAGAGTCCATAGGTTTGAAAACATTTAAATAATTTTAAAAGAAGGGGAAAAGTCATAAAATTCAAGTCTAATCTTTTAGAATTATAGCCCCATTATAGTCCAAGTCATAAATTTACATTCATTATTCTCTAAGATTTTGCAATACTAATTAGCATTAGACAATATTTTTAAATTACTCTTTATTTTTTATACATAAAAAGAGAAAGGAATAGGATGCAATAACATTAGTTAAGCTAGCACAAATGTTATTTTGAAATTACATAGTGTAATTCCCAGAAAGAGTCTTAAAGTCTCTCTAGTTCAGTGCCTTCTCTTTAACATTTAAGCCCAGAAAGGTTAAGTGATGGACCCCAAGACATGGGACTAATAAATTGTGGAGCCAAGATTCAAACTCACACTCCTTAATTCCAAGTTCTGTGCTTTTTCCATTGTACCAATTCAGTGAGGGGATCAGCAAAGGCACCATGTAGACAAGAAATCGGTAGGATGGAAACAAGAGGGAAATCATTCCAGGAATGAGGAATGATCTTGCATTGGCTCATCTCCATTCCCAAATGCTAAGGTCCTTCTTTATATCCTACGTTGTAGCTATTTCTGTTTAGTGATTTTTAACTTTTGTATATGTTCTTGTTGTTTCCCACATCAGAATGTATTTTTCCAAGCAGAGATTGTATTCATTATATTTGTATACTTAGGGCAGATAAGTGGCATAGTGGATAGTGCACCAGCCCTGGAAACTGGAGGATCTGAGTTCAAATCTTACCTCTGATACTTGTGGATGACCCTAGACAAGGACCTTAACCTTGCCTTGACATGTTATATTTTATATACTTAAGTAAATTTAGATTGATGAAAGAAATCAGTATAAAATTTAAGTCATTTTTCTTATAAGGATTGATAGATTGCTGATTGCTGATATTCACATTAACACAATTTAGAAGTGAACAGAAGTCAAAAAAGTTATTTTTCCCTAAACAATGCCAAATATTATGTAAAAGTAAAAATGTGGATATGCTGATAAATATTAGAATTCAGGCAAAATAAATCATACAGATTTTTTTCCTAATTTTTTTTGTTTCTTCATGTTTGAGAAACATCAATTTTAAAGTTAGAAGGGACTATGTATCTGGACATCATGCTGAAAATGTCTTCATGGCTACTAGCCATAGGTAGTCCTACTCTGACATTTGCCCTAGATGTATCTCCCACCTATGAGACACTCAATAAATATTTGGTAAGTAGTCATTTAATTGAATGACTGATGCCAATAAATGAACTTTGTTCAGAGTCTGAGCATACATTCAGAAATGCTGAGTCAAATTTATTGTTATTTTTGTTGTTATATATCAAAGTGAAATAAATATAAGATGGAGCTATTGACTTCAATTTTGCTTATGAGCGAGCTAAGTATTTGAATTCTTGTCTCTAAAAAGGATGGATTTCTGTGCTAGATTCTGGCCTTAACAATTGAGAGAGTGTCAAATATCTGGATTCCAGTCATTGAACAAGTTTTCTATTAATAGAGAAAGTCAAGGGTCACAAGCATAGAAGAGGGGAAGTATCACTATTTTCCATCTAAATCACACTATAATTGAACATGAACAGTAAAGAAGCTCTTGCCAAACAAAAAACAAAGTGCTGGCCCAAGAAACTGGGTCAGAGGTTCATGAAAATCTTAAGAGGTCCAAAATATAAAACTCAGAACAAACATTATGGATAGGGGTGGTTATGGGTACAAAGAACCACAAATGGAACAGAATTTTTTAATACAGAAAAAGAAGGGCTTTATTCCTACAGTAACCAAAAGAAATGTCAACACAATTCCTTTGTTTCATAACTACAATGAAATACAGCAAACATATGTTAGTCATAATTCACATTGGCACGGTGGTTTATATGTGTCAAGGCATTGTTGTATACCCATTTTATTCTTCACATAATAGTGACAATGTAATCCTATTATTCTTAATTTGTAGATGGGAGATTCAGAAACAGAGAGAATAGTAACTTTACCAAAGCCACAAAATTAATGACAAAACGAGGATTGAGACCCAAGAGATGTTGATTCCTGAAATAATGTTTTTCCACTTCACTGTATATCTATATCAAATGTTGTTCTGAGTATACAGAATATCATAAATGTGAGTTTAAAGTCCAAATGCTCAGTGGGAATAGCATGTCCACATATACGTCAGACAAGTATGACTTTTATTAACAAGGAAAGATAAATTGTTATAACTCTTATCATAAATTCCAACTCTAGCACAATCTATCCTTCCATTCCACAAACATTTCTAGAGTTGTTTAATCTATTCAATTAGAAAGTCCTAAAGATCTGTACAAAGCATTGCATTATGTAAAGGTAGATATTGAAGTCAGTATAAAAGCAAGTAAAATATATAAGAAAAATATATGTAAGAAATTTATAATTTTCCTGTTCCTCTTTCTCCTCTTCCTTATCCTCCTCCTCCTTCTCTCTCTCTCTCTCTGTCTCTCTGTCTGTCTCTCTGTCTCTTTCTCCCTCTCCCTCCCCTTCTGTATCTCTGTCTCTCTGTCTGTTTTTCTTTTTGTCTTTATCTGTATCATTTGAGTTATACAAATATTTGGGAAAACACAATAATTGGCCCAAATTTTCCAGTTTTTATTTTGGGTATATTTTATAAATATAGTCAAAATGAAAAGTGATTATATGGGATTTCGATTTAATTCAACAAACATTTACCAAGTGCTTGCTATATACATGATTTTTTGTTATTCCAAATGTTTGTTACTATGAACCATTTAACAATTTCCCACGAAGCAGTCTTCTTTTTTCATTTCAGTGTTTTCTCACATGTGTTTTGAGATTTTTTTCCCTTAGGGGCATTCTCCTTCAAACCTCTAGTTTCATTTATAATATCTGATCTTCAAGTAGATAGGGTGATGGATATGTAAAATGCTACTTTCCACCTTCAATTACTTCCTAACATTGCAACAAGCTGTAAAAGAACCTAGAAAAATGAAGAACAATCTTTGTTCCCTTTGCATAGATGGTCCTGCTATTTAATATATTATTTTCATAATGATCTGATCTCCCGTGGAGAATCAACAACATAATTAATGAGTCAACAAGCATTTATTAAGTGTTTATTATACTATGAATTAGAGATATTAAAAGAAAAGTTAAATAGTCCCTGCCCTTAAGGAGCTTACTCTCTAATGGGGTATAAGAGTAGACAGATATATAAATATGTCCATACATAATTATGTGCAAAATGAAGACAAAGTAATTTTTGAAGATCATGTACTAACAGGTAAAAAGATCAGAAAATACTTTATAAGACAGTGTCAATTGACACAGTTAAATATTGGAAGAAACCAGGAATTCTGAGAGGTAGAGATGAAGATAGAGTGTTTTCTAGACATTGGAGATAACCAGTGCAAAAGAACAAAGAAATTAGAGAGGCTTGTGCTTGTAAGAGTGAATGGCCATATGTCTAGATCATAGATTGCATGTAGGGGTCCTCAAACTACGGCCCGCGGGCCAGATGCAGCAGCTGAGGACGATTATCCCCCTCACCCAGGGCTATGAAGTTTCTTTATTTAAAGGCCCACAAAACAAAGTTTTTGTTTTTACTGTAGTTCGGTCCTCCAACAGTCTGAGGGACAGTGAACTGGCTCCCTATTTAAAAAGTTTGAGGACCCCTGAAAAAGTAATCCATGAAAAGCCTAGAAAGGTTGTGGAGAGATTTAATATCTAAGACAATACTTTCTATTTGATTTTAGAGATAGAAGCCAACAGAATTTATTGAGTTTGGGGATGACAGGATCAGAACTGAGCTTTAGGACAGCACTTTGTTGGTTGTGTCGATAGATGAGTAGAAAGAGACTTGAGGTAGGGAAACCTTTTTCAATAGTATAAGTGAGAGGTAAATAGATTGATATCTTTTTGAATAAAGACATTGTGAGAGATGAGGAGATAAAAAGGATAAAATCTATCAGTTGATTAGATATGTGGGATCGTGAAAAGTTGACAGTGATATTAAAGTTGTGAATCCTGGGCTACTAGAAGGATAAAAGAAACTTGATAGCAATAGGGAAGGGAAGGTTTTATTGTGTTTTTGCTATGTGTTGAGTTTAAAATGCATCCAGTTTGAAAGGTCCCATAGGCAGTTGGTGGTCTGGGATCAGAGCTAGGAAAGAGATTAGGACAGGATTTGTAGATCAGAGCTGAGAGTCATCTGCATACAGATTGGAGCCTAGTAAATGAGAAAATGTATAGAAAAAAAAGTTTAAAGACACTTGTATAGAGCCTTGGATAAACCATATTTAGAGGAGAAGAACAATGAATCAGCAGAAGAGACTGAGTAGTAGTTAGGGGACAAATGTTAAAGAGAGATCAAGAAAGTTTAAGGTCTTGAGAAAAGACTTTTAGAAAATCATTAACAATTAAAAGATCACTGTAAACTTTCCAGAGATTAGTTTCAATTGAAATATGAGTCTGGAGACCAGATTGTAAAAGAGCTTAGGAAAAAAAGAGGAATGGAAGCAGAGATACTAGCCAGAGACTGCTTTTCCAAGAAATTTTGCTGAGAAAAAGGAGAGAGATAAAATATAGTGGCACTAGAATTTCCTAATATATTTGGTATAATATGGATTAGTTTCTACATTAATAAGTAGAAAACATGCTATTGTTGGTTGGCTTATATTGAGCAAATGACAGGTTAAAATAAAAATAATATAATAAATGGTCAGTAGCAGAACCATACCATATATTAATCATATACAAAATAGCTGCCATACAATTCTGACATTTCTACTCTCTCTATATTTTTGAAGAAGAATTTTGTTTCAGAGAAAGGGTAAAACAGTTCCATAAACAAACAAAACCCATTAAAAATATTGGTATTCAGTTAGAGGAAGCCAAATATTCTTGGTTCCAAGTCAACTCTTTAAATTCTCAAATTTCTTTTCTGACTAATGAGGGTTTTGACCACACTTCTGTAAAGCTTTTTCCTTTTCTGTTTACTTCTTCCCACTCTTCCATCCTCAATACTTTTTTGTCCTTTTCTTTAACCTTACTAGCCCCTTAACTAGATTTACACGAAACATCAAGTACTTCAGCCTTTTAAACTCCTGAGTTATAATGTTTCTTAAAAATAATTACTTTGTAAAATAATGTATTAATCTCATTTTCTGGCATGTATTAAATTTTAAAAAAACTGTTTAGCAAGTTGCAGTGTATCATTTTAATCAGAGAACCATACCTTGCTTGATTGTAACACTTTCTGAGAACAGTTTATCAAATTTATTGCAGGACATGGAGCTAGATCCTGAGCTAGGAGAGATATCAAGATAAACAAATCATAATAACCATACTCCAGGAGCTTCCAGTCTAGTGGGAAAGAAGCCAAATTCACCAATAATTCTGCTATAAAAAAGAATTAGGAAAGTTCCATTAAAGAGAGGTACAAGATGCTCCTAAAATTGAGAGGAGATAAATATCACTTTTTGCTGAGAAGAATGGAGAATGCTCACAGAGGATATCATATTAAAAAGCACTTAAGTGTGCTTAATGAGTTCAAGTCGCCACCCCTGGGTAAATTATGTCTCAGTTTACTAAAAGTACTAACAGGTATGACTATTGAATGTCAGCAACTGTGAACAATGTGCAAGTGTCATGGGTGGAGATGGACAAATCTTGTCCCAGTTTTTTTTAAATAGGGAAGATGATTAGTTTCTTTAAAATTTAGGCTGATGAATTTAAATCAAATTCCTAGAAAAATTTTAGAATATATTATTAAAGAAATGATTTTTAAGTATTTGGAGATGTAAGTAGTGATCATCAAGAAACAGCATGGGTTTCTTTTTTGATAAGATTAGTTCTGAGGCAATCTTCTTTGGGCTATTTCACTAACTCATACTCACTCTAGTAGGCAAAGGCCCTAAAAGACAGATAACTGATTATTTCCCACAGTTTTAAGGGTAACTCAGAGGCAAGACTTTTTTATTCTATAACATCTCAAATGAATTCCCATCAGTTGTGCTCCCTATTGATTATTCAGTTGTTATCTTTTAGTTAGACTTGTTTAACCTCCAGAAAGGTTATTACTTACGTGGTACAATAAAGCCTGAATCTGCATTTCTCCAGTGTGTCTAGTTGGTAGATTCTGTCATAAATCACTGCTGTTCTGGGTTCATTATTACAAACATCCCACTGCAAAATCCAAATCTTCCAACTTTTGAAGATCAATAAGCCATTCTCTGGTCAAGCAGGAGGAGAGACTCATTTCTGATTTAATCCTTTGATTGATTTATTTTATAATTCATATGAGGCTTTTCCATCTCATAAAACTATCTAGGTATAAAGTATCTTGTTAATTACATTAATCATTATTAAATGTGGGGTATCCCTTTTACATTATACTTGTAGAATGGAGGATTACTCAAGACACAGGATACCTCTATTTGACAAAATCATTCTTTCTTTATAAACAAGATGGTAAGATGGTAGATAAAGGTAAGGGGGATTTGAAAATTCCTGAACAACCCTACCCAAAGGATAGTAATTAAAGAAATAATGCATTAATGCCAAAGAGAAGTATTTAGCTAACTAGTCCAGGGAGATTTGTGTGTGTATCCATACACACATATATATATACACACACCCATATTTACATATCTACATACATATTCACCCATATATACACATATATACATATTTAAATATGTATATATATGTATATATATATATATATATAACACACACATATATATTTAGTAGAATGCCCCAGGGAGAACTATAGATATCATTGATGGTATGTTTATCAAGTACTAAAGATAAGAGTTGGTAGATAGTTATATTGATTAACGAATTAAATTTCAAAAAAAATTAGTAGGCTAGGAGTATTGGTCTAAGGTAATAAAATTAAATGTAATAGAGATAAGTGTAAAAGTTTACATTTAAGTTAAAAAAAACCTAAATGCATAAATATAAAATCAATATTATTAGAAAATAGTTTGAAAAAGTAAGAGTTTTAATGGAATCAAAGATCAGAATAAGTCAATAATGGGACATGATAGGGGGAAAAATGTTAACAATCTTAGACTGTATTAATAAAAGCATAATGTCCAGTAAAAAGGAAGATGATGGTCTCAACATATTCTGCTCTGGTCAGATAAAATAAGGAGTAAGGTAGCCAGTGGAGTATAAGTTTCTTGAGGGCAGAGACCATTTATTTTACCTAGCACTGATATAAAGTAAGCTTTTAGTAAATGCTTATGTAATAAATGAGTGTGGGTTGGCCATCCACTATGGTATGGTTATCTCATATTTTTCATACAGGCATGTAGATACCTACTACTCTCCAGGTTGGCTCACTTACTCCCACCTGCACTACCGCTGGCAAATCTAGATTTTAAGAGAAGGAGCACAAGTTCATTAAACTCAAACTCTCTCACATCAACTGGGTCCCCACCAATGTATTCCCATTTATATGAACCTCCTACTCACAATAATGTTACTTTTAGATCTTAAACATAAACTTTACTTAACTAACAGTAAAGCAAAAGAAAGAATAAACACCATAGCTGCTCATTAATAAAAGCAAATGCAGGAATAAATACAGGAATCACAATATAAATTTGGGTCATATCTTGCACTAATATTCTCAGTACCCATATGAGATATTTGGTTTCCAGTCACAGAAATCTTGCACTAAGAATAAGTAAAGAAAAATTAATGTGTTTGACATAATTCACAACCCTAGAATTGTAAACTTGGGATCTCCTCTTTTATCTCAGGAACTGTCCATAAAAGTTCTGTAATGGACATTTCTTATGTTGAACAAATACTTCCATTGCTGATCTACATTGACCCATTCTGTCCTTAATTAATAACTCACTAAGTATAACATTCTCATTTCTCTGTCTCCCTCTTTGTCTTTCTTTGTCTCTGTCTTTCAAACTTGAGTTAAACTCATAAATTAGACTCTGTAACAAGGTTATTCTCTTTGTCTTTATATTTTCAGCTATAAAATTAGCTGTATTGTGTAACAGTTCACACCCCTTGAATGAGATCAGTCTCATCCAATTCTTTTCTTTCTCACAAGGTGAAGAATCACCAAGCTTTATTAGTTGTTCTGCTTCTATACCTTCTAGACCTCATACACTGTCATTTGACCTCCTTATACAATCTAAGGACCACTGGTGTTGACATCAACCTTACTATTTTTCCCTTATGATTTCCAGACTTTTTGATCACTCCTGTAGCTGAGTTTCCTTTCATACATTGTCTCTACCATGTGAGATATACATCTTTTTTTGGAAAACAAGAATTGTTCTTGTTTTTCTAAATTTATGATTGCCAAGCTTAGGAGAATGCTTGACACAAAATTAGTTTTTAATAAATGCTATTTATTCAATTATTTATCCCAGCAATATTATACATTATGGTTATCTGTGTTTGTGTCCTACTTTACCTCTCTACTAAATTATACATCTCTCCAGTATTCATCATTGTACTCTGTATAATCAATCAATAAGCATTTAATTACCCTTTTTGTTCCAGAAAACATGTTAGATAGTGGAGACACAAAGATAAAATTGAAACAGTACCTGTCTTCAGGGAGTATACATTCTATAAGGCATCATAGACATTTACATTTTTAGTAAACAAATGATTTAACAAATTAGTTTCTTGCAGGGAAAGAAAAATATTGGTGTATTGATGTACCTTAGTGAAACATGTTATAATTTAAATATTTCTGGTAAAATATATATCTTTGCCTTTTACAACATTATCTGAAAATATAAAACTACATTGCACTGAAACAGTAGTTGATTATTACTGTCTTTTTGTTTCAGTTGAACTTAAGGAAATATTACACTTTTTTCTATACCTGAATATAGCCTTTTCTCTCTCTTCTCTCATGTTTCCCTTTATCTGCATTATACAATATTCTATAAAGGGCATTTTCAAGGTCACTCAGTTTGTCTTTTAGCTGAAGATTTTCTTTTCCTTTCTATTTCCCTTGACAATACTAGGGTATTTCCAAAATGACTTTAAGATTGAAAGTAATTCCTGATGTTTCTTTTGCAAATGTACTTGCCATTTCTTAACTGGAAATACAACTAACTGAACGAATCTTGCCCCCACCCCAATTTTTCCCTTCCTTTATTTGTTAACTTTAAAGAATTTGTTATTGTTACTTTGGGAATCTTCTTCAACAGAGTTCCTGGCTTTCAAATTAGATTGTCATTTTTTGTAGCCAGTAAATGTAAGCTTCTTGAGGGCAATATCATTTCCTGTTTTGGTTTTGTATCTCCAGCATCCAAGCATCATACCTGTACCTAAATTTGTTCAATAAATGCTTTTTTTATTTGAACTGAATTCCAGAGTATCATTAAGCTCATTGAAGGAGTAATTAAATACTTTAGCTGAAGAATTGTAACCCTGTGTATAGCCTTCCTTTGCCCGATTGTTTTAGCCAGGGTCAAGAAGTGCTAGTGGGGCAATGGTAAAAGCGGTAGAGTCAGAGAGTCCCAATTCAAATCCTAACTCCCTTACTAATTTTCCGTGGGACTTTGGACAGTTTGTTGAATCTCTCTGCACCTTGGCTTCTCATTAATAAAACAAGAGGATTCAATTAGATGACTAGGAAGATTCTCTTCAGTTTTAAATTTATAATCCTAAGGGACTTTTCAACTGTATGTGACTTAAGTACAAAGATCTCAGATCTAAATTTTGGTTGCCGTTCTCAAGGTAAGCTGTTGTTTCTATATTGATCTATGAAAAAATTGTGGAATTTTAAAAGCTGATAAATTCCTAAGGTAGTTCAAAGAAGAAGTGAAAATAGGATGAGGGATTTTTTTTTTTCCTAATGAAATACTTGAAGTTCCTAAGGGAAGTTATATTTGAAGCTGATAATCTGCTTCACTAGTTGGAAACACTATTGATGTTTTTACATTCTTTATGTGCCTTCTGAATAGAATTTTGTGTTTGTTTCGTCTAACATTTATAGATTGTTAGAGTTAGAAAGCAGCTCCTTATAGATGATTTAGTCTAAACCCGAACTCAGTTAGGGAACTGAGATGAGAAGTTCAATGAGTTCATACAACTGCACTGATCAAAGATAGATCTCACAGCTGCTGCACAGCTGGGAGTGGATCAGGAAGGTGTGAAGCAGGGAACTGCCATTTCTTGTAACAATTATAGAGTATTAGAGCTAGAAAGCTCTGATTGGTCAAACTATTACTTGATAGATTGTTTGACATCTCCCTTATCAATGTGATTTAAAGGATTGCTTCAGCTAAATTCTTCCAAATAAACTGAAGTTAGTGTTTTGTAATCTTAAACTGTTTGTGCTAGAGGAAGGGAGTGAATGATGAACTGCCCAAAGTTTACATCCAAGTCCCACCCCCTTCTGACAAATTCCCATTTCTCTGGGGAATTTTCCTTTTACAGAATAGAATTTTTTTTTTCAATTTTCTAGGTTTTCTCCAAAATTACCTAGCTCACCAAGAAGAAATTATGTGGCTCCTAATTTATCTACTCTGGGAGGAAGAAGGGCTGAGTCATCCCTGCTGGGACCTACCCTACTTTGGTTCCAAGCAGTCTCAGTACAGGATGCCAAACTGATGCTTAGATAACTAAGTTGTCCCCTCTGGCATCGGTATCGATTTATCTCCGGCTCAAATTCAGGACACTTGGATCATAGAACTGACACAGTGCATACCAGTTTCATTGGATAATCTGCTTTCTCCATGCTCTTCTGTTACTAAGTCTTAACATTGTCATAGCTGAGCCTTAAAGAAACATTATATGGCTAAGAACTTTCTCTGCTTGGAATTCAAGCAGAGTTGTAAATCTTTATTCGTCCTCAAAGCATACTTAGAGGCAGCTGGTAGGCACAGTGGTTAGAACAATAGGTCTTGCAAGAAACTGGAAACTGAGTGGATGCCCATCAGTGGGGAATGGCTGAATAAGTTATGGTATATGGATGTAATGGCATGTTATTGTTCTGTAAGAAATGATCAGCAGAATGATTTCAGAGAGGCCTGGAGAGACATGAACTAATGCTGAGTGAAGTGAGTAGAATCAGGAGAACCCTGTACACAGCAACAAGATTATGTGACAATCAATTCTGATGGGGGTGGCTCTTTTCAACATAGTATTTCACTTTTGTTTTTGTTTGTTTTCATGTTGCTTTCTTTTTCATTTTTTAATTTTTTATTGGATTTTTCTTGTACAGCATGATAATTGTGGAAATATGTATGGAAGAATTATACAGATTTAATATATATTGGATCACTTGCTGTCTAGGGGAGGGGGTGAGGGGAAGGGAGGGGAAAATTTTGGAACACAAGGTTTTGCAAGAGTAAATTGAAGTGGATTGTGGTTCCTTTAAGAAACTATTCCTTTCACATTGATTTGTGATTCCTTTCTGATTCCCAACCCCTCCTCCTGGCTGATGCATTGTCAATTCAAAAAGCTAGTACCTTTGATTCACAAATCTTGGTCAAAAGCATCTGTTGAATTCTAGGTTGTCCCAGCCCCTATCTGATCTGAGCCAACTTGGGCTGTCCCAGCCCCCATTCTAATGATCTGCTCGGGCTTCCCAACCCCCACAAAGACAAGCAATATAATGAGCTTCCATCAGCTAAGGATTTTGCAGATGGACCTTGGCAGTGCCCTTTACAGCCAGAATCTTTCTGCCCACTGGAATACTCTTTTCCAGTGCTATCTTCTCTTTACCCTCACCTATTTCCTTAACCAGACTTTAACCTTACTTCTAGTCCCCATAATAAACTTCTTTTATCAATCTAGGTTTTTGGGTCTGTAAATTCCTTTACAGGGAACTTCTTGTGCCGCCAGAAGGGAGTTCCCCAAAATTTCCTACCCTTACGCTGAATCCTGAGTGGTTACAGGGGAGCCAAACCCCTCCATTTGATTCCCTGAACCCCGAACCTGCCACTAGACTTTATTTAACCCCCTGACCACCAGAAACCTTAATTTCATTTGGGCACCCCAAATCTAAACCTCATCATAAATGTTGAAAATTATCTATGCATGTGTTTTGAAAATAAAAGATTTTAATAAAAAAATAGACCTTGGAGTCAGGAAGATATGACTTCAAAGTTGACTTTAGACAGATCACTGTATGTCCCTAGGTAAGCCATTCAATTTGTTTACTTCAGTTTCCTCAACTGTAAAATAAAGATCACAATAATACCTATTTTGCATGACTATGGTATCAAATAAGATAATATTTGTAAAAAGCACTTAGCACAATATAGGCAGCTAAGTGGTACAATGCATAGAACTCCAGGCCTAGAGTCAGGAAAATTCATCTTCATGAGTTCAAAACTGGTCTCAGACATTCACTAGCAGTGTGACCCTAGGTAAGTCACTTAACCTTGCTTGCCTCAGTTTTTTCATCTGTAAAATGAGCTGAAAAAAGAAATGACAAACCATTTATATAGGTGCTATATAAATGTGTATTCACTTTTCCCCTACCCCTTTCTACATTTATATCCAGGACCCCTACCCAACAGTTCTAGAAAGCTTCTCTTCTCCCTTAACAACTTGGTTCATATACAGTAAATTGATGCACCTTCAATATGAACTTTAATAGCCCAACATCTTCCCCCTCAAAAATGCTGGAACAAATTTGATAAATCTTTTTTCTCTTCAGAAACTGAGAGGAAGCAATACCTGGCAAGATCTCTTTCTGGTTTTGACCCTAACTTGCTTGATGAATTTTATTCGCTCTCAATTGCTTGATCCACTTTTTCTGATGTAAAATGAAATCACCTAAGTAATTTGTACTTGACAAGATGAATAACTCTTCTTTCCTATTTTTGAGTCTTATGTAATTTTTAATGAATAAGCATCCTTTATACCTTCCCCTCACCCTAAAGGAAAAAATGCACATTCAAACAAATTCTCACATTAGCCAAGTCAGAAACTGTATGTCTCACTCAGCATCACCTCTCAGGCAGGAGGTAATTAGCAAACTTCATTTTTGGTCTTCTGCAATTGTAGTTGGTCTCTTCATCTCTAGGGGTTCTGCTCTATGTCTGGCCACTGAGCCCAGAGGGCTGCGGAGGGGAAAGTAAAGCAGGTGACCTGGTACAGCCCCCCTCACTTAAATCCAATTCACTTAACCTGTCGCCCAAATCATGGTTCTCTTCCAGAGTGGAAGGATAAGTAATAACAACAATAGTCTCTTCACAGATCATAGTTCTTCAGTCTATGAATCAGTATTGTTCAACAAGGAGGCGATTTTAATTGATGGATACCTAGATATTGTATGCAAATACAAAATTTTCTGCATTTACAAAAGCTGCTGAGAACTGTATTCTTTGTTAAATAAGCAGAAATAGTAGGACTAAGTTCACTTCAGTATATATGATCATTTTTCCTGTGGCTTTTTTGGCCAGATTTTTGGTAATTAGAATGAATTGAAAAGTAAAGGAACTTGCATTTATTAAGCACCTGCCAAGTGCCGGTCATTGTGCTAGGTCCTTTACAAATATTGTAGCATTTGATTCTCACAATAATCTTGGAAGGCAGGTGCTATTATTATCATCTTCATTTTACTGATGAAGAAACAGAAACACATATTAAGTGACTGGCCTAGAGTCACACAGCTGGTAAGTGATTTGGATTCAGCTCTTCCTGACTTCAGGCCCAGGCCCTATTACTATGCCTCCCAGAACAGCAGCTAAGCCTCCATTTGGGAAGGATACTTCTTCCTGTTTGGAATCCTTTCCATTTCCAATGGATTCTCTGAAATGTTTTATGTGCTTGATCCCTTAATTATTATAGCCCCTGGAGAAGAAAAATCCTTTGGGTCAATTCTAGATCATGGTCAGAATTAGAGTGAAAGAGGATATAAAAATAACCTGAATTGCTTCTTGACTGATTCCCTCAGTCGGACCTCAGCAAGAGAGGTGGAGAGGCACAAGACTACATGTAGGGAAAGGATGTAGGAGGTTACTTTCTCTCCTCCATCAGGTTAATGTGGGGCCTGCTTCACCAAAATGCAAAGGGGGAAGATTTTCCCTTCTACCACATAAATCACAGTACTTTGCAAAAAGATTGAAAATAAATCCCCTAATTTTCCATGGGAGGTTATCTGATTTGCCTCAGGTCTGAGAAAACTGCTCTTAGAGCTGAGAAGCTGAATTCTGTCCCCTGCCCTTGGTGCAATTTGCAAAAGTGGATTCATTATCTTGTTGAGTTTAGAATCCACATCATTAATTTCCTTCCACAGATTTCCTGATCTTTTAGTGGGATGGAGTAGGAGATTCAGTCTCAAGGTGTAAGTTATCATGAAAACCTTAGATTTTTTTCCCCTAGAACTGTTTTCTGATTATATAACATGTTGAATTTCAGTTCTAGGGAGTTAAAGGAAAATATTTCCTTTGTAGTAGGCAGTGTCTGTTATGTTTGGGGGGAATTTTCCAGTAAATCATCTAACAGCTGCTTTGCTGTACAGACATTGAAATTTTATCCTTTCACTGGTTACATACGCTTTTACTTTTGGAAACTTCACATGCTTTTCTTTACCGGCAATAATTTGTTCCCCAAATGCCAATTCCTGGGGAGAATTTAATAAAGGCTAACCCAGCAAGACACTGTTTTGAACAAACCCTATGGTTGTCTTTGGAATGGACCCTGGGTGCCATGTCCCCTTGAGGTACAGGCCTTCACAAGAAAGGAAAATTACCATTGATAATCCAGGAAGACTACTCTCAGTTGCCAGTCATAGAAATAATTGCATCTATAGAGATTTTTAAAATATCAGGCCTAATTTAATGTCATATCTCATGTTGCATTTGTGTGCAAAAACATTTATTTTGCATTTGTGATTCCATCTTGTGATATTTATATAGAATGGAATATCAAACAGGTCCTCAGGGGGGAAACACTTGGCAAAGATCTGACCAAAGGAATCCCTCCTCTGTGAGAGAATGTTCCTCCAGACTGAAAGAGAACTCTTCCCTGGGGTGAAACTTAGAATAAAAGCTTCCAATAGGTTTTCCTGGACCCCAGTACAATGGGTACAGCTTCTTCAATTCCATCTGGCTAATAGGGAGGTTATGGTAAAATCACAGAATTTTAGAATCAGATCTAAGGGTTTGGTGTCCAAAGAGACATTTGAGAAAGTGAAGAGAATGCTGGATTTGGAGTCAGGGAGATCTGAGTTTAAATTCCACCTTAGATTCTTAAAGTGACCATAGCCAAATCACTTAACCTGTGGTTGGTTCTCAGATTCCTTATCTATAAAATAGAAATAATAAATAATATCTGCATCATAGTGTCACTATGAGGACCAAAAGGGGGCAATGTTACTTCAATGGAAGTTGGGCTCAATTTGGAGTCAGAGGACCTGGGTTTGAATTGTAAGCTCTGCCATTTCCTTTTTGTGGGATTTTAGGCAAAGGATTCATTCTATTCAGGTTTCAGTCTTCTTATTTGTAAAGTGAGAAAGTAAATTATTTCTAAGTCCCCTTCCATGTATAAATCTATTGTTATACAAGAAGATGTATGAAAAATATGAGTTAAAAAGCTATATAAACTTTAGCTATTAGATATTAGTCTTGAAAATATGATATCTAGCTACTATCAATCTATATAAATACTATCTAGCTACTATACACCTAGATAGATACTATCTAGTCTAACCCCTTCATTTTATAGATTAGGAAAATGAACTCCAAAGGGCTTTTGACTTGCCCAGGGTTCCGTCAGAAGTTGAATTAGGCTTTCTAATGCCTAATTCCTATTCTGCCATTCTGGCTCTTTTTAGAGTTGAAGGACCAGTGTTTGTATCTCTACTCTGCAAGACTTCCTTTGTTTCAGTTTTCTTGTCTGTAAAATAAAAAAGTAGTACTAAATCATCTCTAAATTTTGTGATTCTATTATCCTACAATATCAAAAAATAGTGTTAGTGGATAGAGAGGTATCCTCAGAATCAGGACGCTTGCATTTGAGTTCCACTTCTGATACTAGCTGACTATATTGTGGTGGACATGTAATTTAAACTATAGTTATCCTGAGGAATATTCAAGGTTACAAGTGGTAGAACAAGTGCAATTTTGCATTATCTTCAATTTTTATTTCATTAAATATTTACAAATTGACATGGGAAAAATATAACATGTTTTTTAAATTTTGAGTTCCAAATTCTTTCTCCCTTTTTCCTACCTCTCTCTTCATTTTTTGAAAAGGCAATTTGATAATTATACAAGTGAAAACATGCAAAACATATCCATATTAGCCATGTTATAAAAGAGAAAATACTCTTAAAAAAAGAAAAATAAAGGAAGTTTAAAAATAGAGTATGCTTCAATCTGTACTCAGAGTTCATCAGTCTTCTCTCTGGAGGTGGATAGTATTTTTCATCTTGAGTCTTTTGATTTGCATTGGTCTTCAGTACATCTTCTCTGGATTCTGACTTGGAAAGAGCTTTTAAGATATGTTTATATAAAGGAATTACAGGGAAGTTCCCTTGACTTAGATAAAAAGGCCAGGGAAAGAAACCTTGATTTCTAGGTGATATTCCTTTATAGCTTAGAGAGAAGACAGATAGACAAAGACAGAGATGGAGATAGATGAAGATAAACAGAGACAGAGATAAAAAAGGGAAGAGAGAGACAGAGACACACAGAGAGAAAGACAGACAGAGAGAGGGCATTTTTTCATTAAAATGTGAGCTCCAGGAGGATTCTGGGAAGATGGCAGAGTAGGTTGGTAAATTTCAAGCTCTCCCAATTTACGTCTTGGTGCAAACATAGACTGGTAAAAAATCAACAAGACTTGAAGCAGAACAGGGGTCCTGGGGAAGAAAGAACCAGCACTTGGTGAGTGCAGAAGTGGGGCAGGGACACTGCTGGCCATGCGCACTTGCAGGAGGGGATAACTCTTAGTTTGGGGTTCTTGAAGCTGAAAAGATTAAGGCACCACCCCCACCCCATAATTAGAAGTATTCAATATTTTTGAAATGAACCAGCAAAGAAGAACTCACCAATGAAACATATTATGGGAACAGGGAAGACTGGGATTCATCTTTAGAGTAGGACAGTTTAAAAAAGAAAGCTTCTATCCCAAAAAGTAATGTGAAATGTCTCCCTGCCCAGAAAGAATTTACAGAAGAACTTTAAAAAGCATTTTAAAACCAAATAAGAGACACTGAGGAAAAATTAAAAAGAAAAAGAAAAATCATCCAAGAAAAACAAGATTATGGGGGGGGGGGGGGAATTAACCAATTAGAAAAGAAGGTACAGAGTATCAAAGATGAAAAACAACTCTTTGGAAATTAGAATTGGGCAACGGGAAGCCAGTGAAGCTATGAGAGACCGAGAAACAACAAAACAAATTATAAAGAATGAAAAAAAAAAAAAAAAGACAGATCTGAAGAACAGATTAAGAAGAAAAAATATAAGAATAATTGGACTGCCAGAAAGTTGTGACCAAAAAGACAATCTTGACACATAATGCAGGAAATAATCGCAGAAAATTGTCTTGGAATGATAGAACATGAGAAGAAAGTAGAAATAGAAAAAAAAATCACCGACCAGCACCTCAAAGAGATCCTTTGTGGAAAACACATAGGAATATTATTCCCAAATTTTGAAACTCCCTAGTCAAAGAGAAAAATTTCCAAGAAACAAGGAGAAAAAAAAAATTCAAATAACCTGGAACTACAATTAGAATTGTACAAGACTTATCAGCAGCTACAATAGACCACAGGTCTTGGAATCATATCTATGGACAATCAAAAAAGCTAGACCTGTGGTCAAAAATATCATATCCAGCAAAATTATAATTTTGAATGAGAAAAAAATGAACAGCCAATAAACTCGCAGATTTTCAGGACTTTCTATCAACCAAACTCAAACTTAACTGAAAATTTAACATATGAGTCAATATGAAAGATCATTTTTAATGAATTTAACATGGGCAAACTGTTTAAACATGGACAAATTACTTATGTTCTTTATATATGTATATTATATGTTTAACATTCACATCAATAATGAGATAGCTCAAGAGAAAAATTGTCAGAGTTAAGGCGCAGAGGGTGACAGTGGGGAAACTTTGGGTGAGATATAAGACCCTTCAGCCCAGAGGGAACCTGCTAACAACGACTGGTTTGGCTTCCCATCTCCTCTAAGGGCTCTCAGCCTTCCTGAGAAATCAGGGGGCAGTGACTGAAGCAGAGTGATACTAGGTGGCAAACTACATACAATAGCAAGTTGTTTATGTTCACCAAAGAACAATTTACAAGGAAATAAAGAAAAAGTGGACATTCATGAATATAATTTCTTCTATATATATATATATATATATATATATATATATATATATACTTATTTGATCTGACAATTTGTTGTTATATCTTGGATTCTTTCTAATATTCTGCTGGGTACATGACAATGTTCTTTTTTGTTTTACTTTATTTTTTGTATTTCTTTTCTTTTTTTTTACTCTTTTTTTCAAATAAAATAAATTTAATAAATAATAAAATAATAAAATAAAATGTGAGCTCCTTGAAGGCAAGGACACCTTCAATCTCTTTACAAAACTAGGAAACGTGGAAATTTAATGGAGTATAGCCAGAACTCTACAAGATAATGAATCCACTTTCATTAATTGCACCAAAAGCAGGGGACAGAATTCAGTTTCCCAGTTCTACCAGCAACTTTCTCTGACCTGAGGCAAATCAGATAACCTCACATTAAAAATTAAGGGAATTTTCAGCTTTCTTCCAAAATAGTAAGTTTTATTTTGTGCTGGGATAGTACCCCTCTTTCTATCCCCAGTTTTTAGCATAGTACTTGGTACATAAAAAGAGCTTAATAAATGTTTATTAAATGAGTGACTGAAGGACTTCTTTATGAGAAATTCACCAAATGTTCAAATACTGTTTAAAATTTCTAGATTAGTCCTGCCTCAGGCACTGATTAGGTATGTGATCCTGGGCTAGTCATTTCACCTCAGTTTCTTCAACTGCAATATGGGAATGAATTACCTCACATGGTAGTTGTGGTGATCTAATAAAACAATACATATATATCACTTTGCAAATCTTAAGGCACTGTATAAATGCTTCCTTGGAGAAGCAAGGAAAGCTGCTCACAGTTGCACAAAGCTGGACACAGAAGTGGATTTTTGGAAGAAAGGCATTAAAATCTTCTCTGGACAGCTAGACAGTGCAGTGGATAGAAAACAGCTCTGGAGTCAGGAGGACTGAGTTCAAATATGGTCTCAGACACTTCATACTTCCTAGACATATCACCTTGAGCAAATCACTTAACCCCAATTACACCCCCCCACACCCAGCTTCTTTAGTCTTTATCAGTCCAACAGATACATTTTATACGAATATGAATCTTCCACATTCATCAGATTGAACTCTATGCCTGTAATGTTCTTCTCTAAAATATAATGTTCTCTGGGAGCAGGTTTCTTGAGGGGCTTCTAGAAGCAGCCTTAGTTTCAGCTCAAAATAATAATCACCTCAAATGCAGCCAGGAGTTAAAGTCCAAGATCCTTTATTGTCTCCATCAAAATCTTATCTCCTTCACTTGGGGCTCGGCTAGTTTTCTGGATGCCTTCCAGAGTTTTGCCTCTAATCCTTGGCCTCTGCCAGCTTCTGTCTCCAGCTCCCTCCAATGTCTTCGAATCCAAAGGTTTGTACTTCAGCCTCCAGCCAGCACAAAGGTGGAAAATGGAATGAATCTGTCTCCACCTCCAAGAGTGGGCTTGTCCTTCCTGACTTCTGAATGTCCTGGACTAAATCCTGGTTGAGGCTCCTAACTTATATATGCTCTCTTAAAGGTGTGAATCTTGTAGAACTCTAGTAAGTACTAAGTACATTAGTGAATTAGAGAACTGTTAAGTACCATACTAAATTAGATAACTGACTTAGCATCTTGTAGGAATCTAACATCTCCCACTTTCTTTCATTTTTTAGAACATAAGTGTTCATGACCTCCCTGACTTCTCATGAAGGTGAAAACCCCCCAAAAATGTGATCACACCTTCCCTGACTGCTCAAAAAAGGAGTGAATACATCCTAAAAAAGGAGATGATAATTCCCTCCCTGACATCTCAGAAAGGGAGATGAAAACACCAGAGGAAATGGGAAATCAAATCAGATTAATGAGTTTCTGAAGGGGCTCACTCTTAAAACAGGTATATATAAATCCATCAATATGGGAGATACTACACATAATTACATAAATTGCATAAGCACATAGTAACATAAAACAGGCTAATAGTGATGCAACAAATACATGAATCAACATGAGGAATTATACATGTCCATAAGTCCTAGAAATAATCCAAAAGGAATCTATTGTCCATTAGTTCATGCACCAGGAATCCAATAATTCTTGCAAGTTTTGAAATCCTGCAATAATCTCATCTTGTGTTAGGGAATCCAATGATTCCTGCTGGTTTTCAAGTCCTGAAACAGTCTCATTATCAGCCATGCTCCTTCAGTGTCAGATGCTTTTTAGATCTTCTCCTTTGTTTTGAGGTTTTTCTCCTTTTCTGTCTCTCTCCAGGTGCTCATTGCCCCCCATCTGTTTCTTTCTCCATCTGTAGGACTACAAGCAAACCCTCTCTACCAGGCAGTTAACCTATCTAGCCCCTTCTATTTACCACTTTCTAAATCTCTCCTCATCTGGCAATTACATTGGAGCCGTTTGCACTAGACACTGCCTTGTTGGTTTAAAAAGCCTGTATTCTCCCCAATTGCAATCCCTTTCTGCTATCTGATTGCTTTTCTGTTGGTTGATCATGTAATCCCTTTCTGCCATGTGATTACTTTTTGGCTGATTGATCACATCAGAGTATTGAACTTCTAAAGACTCCCCTGTCTTTTGTATGATATATTGGGGCTGGGCCCTGCCTCTCATTTCTCTGGATCAATCTACATTCTGAGGCCCAGTAGAAGCCCTTGTGGCATTTTGGACATGGGGTTTGGGGTTTTATTCTCCTACCCTGTCTTCTCACTCTATCTCCACATATACACTGAACTCTCAGATGTCCTATTTTTTCACACTGAAAACATAGACGATTTTCTCTAGAAGTCCCTTGCCAAGAGGGACCCAGTCTTCCCATGTTCACCATAGTCTGGATATAATAAGCATTTGTGTCCACTGTGACACAGTGCATTATGATCTCCTCTAAAGGAGCATCTTTGTGTAGTCCCCATATAATTCTTTTGCAAATCTCATTAACATTTTCCTTAGCCAGATATCTGGTCATTATTTCTGTAGCTGCATTTTCTCCAATGGTTCTTGTGACAGCTGTTTGCAAATGCCCCATAAAATCTGCAAAAGGTTCATTGGGACCTTGCTCTATTTTTATGAAGGCTTTACCTTCATCTTTTCCTGGGATGAAACCCCAAGCTTTTATAGCAGCAGTAGGAATCTGTTCATAAGCTATTGTGGGGTAATTAATCTATTCTGAATTCTCTTCATACTGACCTTCACCAACTAGTTGGTCAAAAGTGATTTGTACATTAACTCCTTTTTGCCTATTGCATCTGGCTTGAATCCTACATAATTCATGATACTCCAAAAGCCACGACAAGTTTTTTTCCAGGATCTAAACATGTCCTTGCTATGGATTTCCAATCACTAGGGGTTAGGATTTCATAAGTCAAATTATCTAGTAACATCTTAACAGAAGATGATGCAGCCCCATAAAGAGTGCAACCCTTTTTCAAATCCTTAATTTTTTCCAAATCACAAGGAGTGTATCTTCTCCTTTTTTGACCTGAAGAGTCAAGCTCTTTAATCACAGGGTATGCGTGTATTAAATCAGATACATCTTGTCTTTCATTTTTTACTTTAACCAGTGCTTTTTCTAATCTTGTCATAGGCTGCTTCATAGGAGATCCTAAATGTGTTACTGCCTCTCCCCCTCCTCCTTCTCCCTCCACCCATGAAAAGTTAATTGAGGGAAATAGGTCATGGGATATGGAATGACCTAATTTCTCCCGCTGTGAAGTATCATGCTTAAAATTGTACTTAATTCCATTCTTATCTGATTCTTCATTCTTGTCACCTAGTTTATTTGACTCTTCCCCCTCCTGCTCTTTTGTCTTTTTCCTTATTCTATAACTTATATAATTTCCTAAAGCCAGTTGTATAAAATTGTATGTATTAAGTGTGCCTTTGGAAATTGAGTCAGGTCTATTATCATTGTAGAATTGACATAGTTTCTCTCCTACTAATTTCCACTCGTCTGGATCCAATTCTTTTTCCTTAGAGAACCAAGGAGATGTGTACTGTACAGTTTCTAAAAGTTCAGTGATCTGTTCCCAAATTATAATCAAACCTTGGCTTTTCATAACTTTGACAATGCTCTCTATACATTTTCCTTGAACTGGAAAAGAAGACTGTTTTCTAAACATCTGTCCCATTTTAACTAAAATTCTACTTTAGTCCTCTAACAAAGTTTCCTTGTTGTGCTCACCCTAATTTCTGGCTCGAGGAGACTTTTCCACTGAAATCAGGATCAGAGGCTTTTTCACTGAAATAGGGATCCTGTCTGTCCCACATTCGGGCACGAAAATGTAATGTTTTTCTCTAAAATATAATATTCTCTAGGAGCAGGTTTCTTGGGGGGCTTCTGGAAGCAGCCTTAGTTTCAGCCTCAAATTCAGCCAGGTATTAAAGTCCAAATCCTTTATTGTCTCCATCAAAATCTTATCTCCTTCACTTGGTGCTCAGCTAGTTTTCTGGAGGCCTTCCAGAGTCTTGCCTCTAGTCCTTTGCCTGTCTCTAGCTCCCTCTGAATGTCTCCGAATCCAAAGGTTTGTACTTCAGCCTCCAGCCAGTGCAAAGTTGGAAAATGGAATGAATCTATCTCTGCCTCCAAGAGTGGGCTTGTCCTCTAGTGGGCTTGTCCTTTAGTGGGCTTGTCCTTCCTGACTTCTGAATCTGCCTGACTGAATCCTGATTGAGGCTCCTAGCTTATACATGCTCTCTTAAAGGTGTGAATCTTGTGGAACTCTAATAAGTACTAAGTACATTAGTGAACTAGAGAACTATTAAGTACCATGCTAAATTAGATAATTGTCTTAGCACCTTGTAAGAATCCTAACATATGTCTCCTCTTAGCATTCCCTCTTTTGCTTCTCCCTTACTCTGCTAAACAAAATGAGAAGTTTCAAATATCCTACAGCAAAATGGTCAGAGTAAAGCTTCTTAAGACTGTTCATTTTTCTTCAGCCCAATCCAAATTGGAAGAGCCTGGAAATGGTCCATGAGATCTTTTTCTTTTTTTCCTTTCTATTCTTTTCTTTTCTTTTTTTTTTTTTTTTTTTTTTTTTTTTTTTTTTGGCTTTAAAGGTATGAAGGATGTTTAGTAAGCAAACTCCGTGTCTAAAGAAAGATTAGAACTATGTAACCCCTAGGTCTCAGTAATGACTTACCTATGAATATAATTTGGGACAAACTACTCCTTTTGGAGATTTCTGTAAAGCCCAAGGGTCTGAGAATCAGAGACAAGGATCTGGGATTTACAATCTGAAGATCTTACTATATATTGATATCATAATAAGTGACTTAATTATGGTCATTCCCAACTTTCTAGTTTTGTTTGGTCATTTCAGTTGTATGACTTCTTTATGGTTTTCTTGACAAAGATACTGGAGATCATCATTTTTTTCTCTTGTGCATTTTACTGAGGAGGAAGCTGAGGCAAACAAGGTTAAGTGGGTTGCCTAGTGTCACACATCTAGTAAGTGTCTAAGTCTGGATTTGAACTCAGGTCTTCTTGACTCTAAGTCTGGTACTCTTATCCACTGTATTACCTACCTACTCCAAAACCTAGTTACTGTAGAAATTTTAGTAGGATGATCTGTCATCAAAAGAAAAGATTCTACCTCCTGCATAATCAAATTAATTTTAGTGAGGTGTAGTAGAAACAGCTCTGTTCTTGTACTGTTAAATTCAAATATCAGTTATGACACTTACTAGACAGATCCTTTAAAACATCTCTGTGCCATTGTTCCCTCATTCACAAAATAAGATTAATTTTTGCCTCCCCTTCTTCATAGGATTATTGCAAGGAGAGCATGTTAAAACCTTAAAGCATCATGTAAATGACCTTTTATTGAAAGACTTCCTTAATCCCTCTTACTTGTAATGCTTTCCCTTTATTAATTATTTCCTATTTATCTTGTATAGAGCTTGTCTTATATACATTTGTTTGCAAGTTGTCTCCTCCATTAGACTGTAAGCTTCATGAGGGTAAAAACTATCCTTTGCCTTTTTTGAATATCTCTAGAATTTAGTACAGTACTTAGAATTTAATAGCCCTTAATTAATGACAAAACTAAAATAAGTGATAGAAGAACTGAACAAATCTCAAAAATGGATTGACAAAAGTGCAACAATTTAAGTCACAATTAAAGAGACCCAAGGGTTCAGCTGGTCTCACCTACTCATTTTATTAATGAAATGCTGAAATCAAAAAGTGACTTTTTGAAAATTACATGGTTAGTTGGTGTCAGAGCCAGGTTTAGAATGCAGGTGGGGTAATTTGGAAACCCCTGTTTTTTATGATGTAATCTTATCAGTCCAACAGGAAGTCTTTTTGCTAGTCATGTCACCTCTTCCTACCTAATAGCTTTCCATTTTGCCAAAACCCTTGTCTGGAATATCCCATATCTGGAAATTTTTATACTTAGAAATTCATTTCGTAATAAAACCTTCCAGTTTCCTTACTGATTGGTCAGCTCTCTGCCTCTGACTTCAGGAGCAGGAAATGAATTAGATCCAAAAAAGTTTTCCTCTTTTCTTTTTTCCTCAATATTATTTTTTTTCCAAATACATGTAAAGATAATTTTCAATATTCATTTTTATAAAACTTTGTGTTGCATTTTTCTCTTCTTCCTTTCCTTAGCTCCTCTCTTCTCAAGATAGCAAGTAATTTGATATACATGCTATCCTTTTAAACATTTCTATATTTGTCATGTTGTGCAAGAAAAATCAGACCAAAAGAGAAAAAAAACTCATGAAAAAGAAACAAACAAAAAGGTGAAAATACTATGCTTTGATCCATATTAGGTCTCCATAGTTCTCTCTCTGGATGTGATAGACATTTTCCATTCCAAGTCTATTGGAATTACCTTGAATCACCCCCTTATTGAGAAGAGCCAAGTCCATTACAGTTGATTATCACATTCTCTTCTTACTCCTGGATATAATGTTCTCCTTGTTATGCTCACTTCACTCAGCATCAATTCATGTAAGTCATTCCAGGCTTTCAAAATCAGTCTGCTCATTATTTCTTATAGAATAATAATATTCCATTACTTTCATATACCATAACTTATTCAGCCATTCCTTTATTAAGGAGCATCCACTCAATTTCCAATTCCTTGCTACTACAAAAAGAGCTTATACAAAGCATATATGGTTCTTTTCTCTTTTTATTATCTCTTTGGGATACAAATCAGTAGTGAGACTGCTAGATTAAGGGGTTTATTACTTTCAGCATTGACTTGATCATCCAATTCTTTTAGTTTTAGTAGTAGTCACTGAAAGCAAGTCCTTAGAATCCCAGTTCAGTTGTCTTTCTTTTTCAACTGGTTGCCTTGCTGTTGGGCAGAAAAGTCTATAAAATGAAGAGTCTGTTAAAATAAAAGAAAAACAAACAAATCTATCAAAATAAAGAAAAACAAAAATCTCTGTTCAGATCAAAGTTACATCTCTAGTTCCCAGGAGGTTCCCTGGGAGAGAGTTCCCACAGTGTGTGTGTGTGTGTGTGTGTGTGTGTGTGTGTGTGTGTATTCTGTATTCTGTATTCCACTGGAACATGAGAGGAAACTACTCAAAGGAAGTAGAAATCTGGACAAAATCTTTAAAAGGAGGGCCAGACTTCTCTAAAGCAGCATGGTGCAGTGAATAGCATGGAATAAGGAAGAGCTGAGTTTGAATTCTGTCTCAGAATTAATCATGTGATCTTGGGCAAGTCCCTCAATTTCCCTAAGACTCAGTTTCCTCATTTGCAGGAGTTAGAGTGAAGAATCCTAGTTAGGTGGGGTTTCTATTAAAGATGGAGGTCTTAGTTGAAGGTGGGAACCTCCTATTTACAGATAATGTCCAACTGGAGTAGAGTGAAAATAACTCTTCACATGTGCCTGACATCTGTCTTGTATCTACACTGTATGTTTTATATGCTAACGAGAGCCTTACTCATACACACAGGCTCCTTTGTAAGAAGCTAACAGGGCCTGTTTAATTACTTCAAAACTTTGCAGATTCTACAGAGCTGTGTTTCTCTATACTTCCATAAGACTCAAGGCCATTGATAGTCTTTTTTTTAATAGGAGTGCATCTGGCCAGTGTCTTATCTATGCCAGATCTGAATAGTGTGGCTATATTGTCTCCTTGTTTTGTTCCCAAGTGGACAATCATACATACCCTTCCTATTTTACTTGGGCATCTGTTTTGTGTATCTTGTCCTGAATTCCTTTCTTCCTCCTCAGTTTCCCAGGAATGTGCACACCAATGTGAAGGCTAAATGCATCTTTTAAGATTCCTATTCTTTCCCCACTTTGATCTCATTAAAGTTCTTCTACCCACAATCCATAAAACTTCAGCCCCCCTGAATTTATGAATTTTAAAAATATGACCAGACTGTCTATTACAGCTTTGGAATTTTATTTGGTTTTCCCAGATGGGAGAAATAACCTGCCCATTCGTGGCAGTGTGATCTTATTTATGCTGCAAGATTGGTTGTACCAAGCTCTAAAATATTCCAAATCTTCTCAAATGAAATCAGAAACTACCCTAGGGAATTTTATCTAATCACTCACACAATATAAACAAAGTGGATGAAGAATGTCTAATACCCAGACAAATAATATAAGTGAATAATGAATTGGGCCCAAATTTAAACAGGAGGAGAAAAATGGGTTAGATTGCCTTCAGGAAATTACATACTTCCTTTAATGATCCCAGATTCTCTCAGAAACAAAGCTCATGTTTTTAATACCAAAATTTTATCCGTGTTGTATATCAGAAAGTCATGGAAAACTATATCTGGATAATTTTAAAAATGAATATTATACAGAGCAATGGAAAAGCAGATGGAGAAAAACACACGAACAGGCTATAATGTATAATAAAAAACTATACAGAAGTGAAGCAAAAATATTATTGGGGAATATGTAATTGAAAACAGACAGGTATCTCAACAGTTACAAGTGATGAATATCAGGTAACCATTTGGTATCCTTTTGATCTCAAGAGAAAGCAAAGAAGGCCCCTAGTTTATTAGGGTAAATCACTTGAGATGTGCTTATGGGAGTACATAGATAACACAAATAAGGATGGAAAGATAACAATTTTCATTGTTGCAAGAAAGATTCAAATTGCTAAGGTCATAGATCCTTTTAAGTATTATTATTTTCCAATAAATGTTGTCTCAAAGAGTGAAAAAGAACATAAGGAATATGGAGAAATAAGAATAAAGTTTAGTCAGAATATTGATTTACCTGTAATGCTTTAATGTTTCATAAAATAACATTGATGCTTACTGTTTTCCAAAATACTGAGTATTTTTTTAATTTCCAGATCGAATTCATTTCAATAAACATTTGTTAAATGTTTACTAAATGCAAGTCACTGTGTTAGTGCTGAAGTTATTAATTTACAAAAATGTAAGTTTCTGGTTTCTAGGATATTAGGGAAAACATATATGCACTGACAGGTAAATAAAATGGAATTCAAAGAGATTTTTTTCTTCACAGCTGAGAGGATAAAAGCAGAATTCATGAAAATTTCTTCTGAATATAATTTTAAAGGAAGATAAGAATTCTTAGGAAAGACTGAAAGAGAGTATTCCAGGAATGGTAGATAGCTTATTGGATGCATAAAGGTGGGAGATAATATGCTGAGTAAACTTATGCTATATGAACCAGATAGAGAATTTCAAGCAATAATTTTTAGGCACTATAGCAATGATAAACTCAACTTGAGTTGAATCTCAGTTTTTCCATCTGGTTAGGTTGTTGTTTTTTTAGTATTTTTGTCATGTTTAACTCTCAATGACCTCATTTAGGTTTTTTAGGCAAACATACTGGCCTGGGTTTGCCATTTCCTTCTCTGGCTCATTTTCCAGAGGAGGAACTAAGGCAAATAGGGTTAAGTGACTTATCTTGGGTTACAGTTAATATGTGTCTGAGACTGGGTTTGAACTCAAGAAGATGTCTTCCTGACTCCAGGCCCAGTACTCTATCCACAATGCCACCAAAGAACCTATAAACTGAGTATAAGACTATCTATTTTTACCTATTTAAAATATAGCATGATATTGTCAAAACATTTTGAGCCATTTGGAGAAAAGAAGTTATGATGAAATCCAAGTTTGTATTTTCTAGAGCCCTGGAAGCTTTTTTCCCCTTTATATTTGGGCTTCCATATCTGGAGTATAGTTACTTGTATCCTTAAAGTGTTTAATAAATGTTTTGAATTAAACTCAGATATTGAAGTCAAGGAATCACTAAATTTGAAAGAAATAATGTATAAAATGGAAAATGCATTTTTTTATTTATAACATGCCATTGTGTCTATCTGAATGTAGTAATATTATATTATTAAGTATGTTTCCTTTTGTCATTAATCCATTTGTAGAGAATTGGGAATGCTGCTAAAACAAAAATTAAAAAAGGAAAATAAATTAAGGAAGATTGGAAAGGGTTAAAGAAATAGATTTATTCAGTTTGTAGAAGGAAAAAAAAGTGACAAATTAGCAATTTTCTTCAAAGATAAGATTGATTCTTATATTCCTTATGAATCTATCATGGACTTTTTCCCCACAGAGAACAGATGAACTTTGAGTCTATTGCTATTTTTGACTTCTTACAAAATTGCTAATGGCATGCTTCAGGAAAATGGGCTTTCCTTTAGTAGTTACATATACCCTGCAGGTCTGAACAGGTGATTCATTTAATTGGAGCCTCTTTGTTTTAGGAAAGAACTTGAATATAATTTGACACATCAAAGGGATCCTCCAATATTCATTTTTGTTTTCAGTTAGGTGTCAAACCAGGTATAACAAGTAAAAGGGATGCTAGTCTAGGTCTTGGTCCTGGCAGTTTCCTCACAAGTCATAAATAGATCAGGAAGTTAGGAGATTCCAGGGCCTTGCAAGTAATAGGCAGTAAACAAATAGTTATTGAATTAAACCTAGGATCTAATTAAATCTAGGGTCTATAGCAGTGGTTCTCAAACTTTTGTTTTCAGTATCTTTATCCTATTAAAAATTATTGAGGATCTCTCCAAAGCGTTTTTGTTTATCTGGGTTATATTTATAGACATTTACCATATTGGAAATAAAAACTATTTTTGAATTTGTAGACCCTCTAAAAGGGTTTCAGAGATTCCCCAGGATTCTCTAGACCATACTTTGAGAACTACTGGTCTATAGTGTTTTCTTCTAGCAAGTAGTGTGACTTTAGACAAATCATTTAGCTTCTCTGAACCTGCCAATCAGTCAATCAAACATTAAAGATTTATTAAACACTTCCTATGTGCCAGACACTGTGTCAAACCCTGGGGATAGAAAAAGAGGCAAAATACAATCTCTGCCTGTAATGTTCTTTTGTTCGGTTTTCTGGGGGTTTCTGGGAGCAGCCTTCAGTTCAGTAATCACCCTGAGAATAGCCAGGTGTTAAAGTCCAATGTCCAAATTCTTTATTGCCTCCTTGCCAAGGGCCCGGTTAGCTTTCTTAGAGGCTTTCTGGAGTCTTCGTTTCAGTGGAGAAGCTAAGGAGGAGAACCTGCCACCAAGCTGGTGTAAGATGTGATGAATCTGAGTCCAAGGGCTTGTGCTTCAGCCTCCAGTCTTGTCTTCAGCCTCCTCGCTTGTCTTATCTAGCGCTCTCTCCGAGCCTCTGAGAGCTTAAGCTCCTGTCTGCAGTTCTCTTGTCTTTTCTGTCTCTGTGTATCAATCTAGCTGAGGCTTCCAGTTTATATACTTTACACTGAGTATAAACCAATCATTATATCACTAGGAAACCATTATTTGTTATAAGATTAAATCAATCATACTGAACCATGCTAAATGAGATAACCATTGTCTCCTCAATTCCACTGAGTTGGTATCTTGTAAGAATCCTTTCTTTCAAGTTCAGAGTTCTGGCCCAAAACACCCATCCTCAATCTAATGGGGGAGACTACAAGCAAATATGTACTAATGAGCTATAGGATGAGTAGGAAATATTAAAATAAGGCAGATGTTAGAATTAAAAGGAATTGGAAAAGTTTTCTTGTAGGAGATGGGATTTTTGTTGGGACTTGAAGAAAGCCAGGAGACAGAAATAAGGAGGAAGAGCATTCCAGGAATGGAGAACATTGAGAAAAAGATGTTCAAAACTGAAAGATGGAATGTCTTGATCATAGAACAGCAAGGAGGCCAGTGCTTACTGGCTAGAGTATGGCAGGGAGTAAATAAAATCTAAGACAAGAATTGGTAGAGACTATGTTATGAAGAGCATAAGAGAGGAATTTGGATTTGCTTTTGGGTAATAGGAAGCCTGGAATTAACTGGGTGGTGGGTGGGTTATATATTTGAACCTGTTCCTTGTCTGTTCAAAAAAGTTAGATTATATAACTAAGGTCCCTTCTAGCCCCAATAGTCTATGATTCCATGGAGTGCAATAAGGGTTAGTGCTGCCAGATATGGTAGAACGAATTACTGGAAGACGGACAAAGCAAGGGTGAAAAATTTGGAATTAATTTCAGAAGCAATTGAGTGTGAAGGATGATTAATAAGCAGTGATGTGCTGGATGGATTTAAATGGGAAAAGACTGGTGGCAAGGAGACCACTGGGTGTAGTTTAGCAATCTAGGTATTGAATCTATTCAACCAGAAGAAACCACATAAAGATTATGTTGCAGACTAACAGAGAAAAATGAGGCAGTTGTTTATTATGGGGAAAGAAATTTTAGGCAATTAAATGAAAAGAGAAACAAGTGATGGCCTATATTTCAGTAACATACAACTCTTCATGACCCCATTTTGGGTCATATATAACACTCTAGAAGATTAAGCAATAAATAGAAGCAGTAAGTAGAAGCTACCCATTCAATGATTTTGGACATATAAAAAAAGAAACATATAGGATGGCAATGGGGAGAGTATGTAGGTCCAAGTAAAAGTTTAATTTTATGATAGAGACCTGTATAAATTTGAAAACCAAAGGGAAAGAAATCAAACTATTATTTTCAAAAGGTATTTATTGAGTTGATTGAAATTTCTTGCAAGAGTGGTAATTTGTAGAAGTACACTATATATATATATATATGTCACCAGGCTTTGTAATAAAGATTTTTTATCATTTTTTATCTGGGTCACAATCAGACTCTGATGGAAAACAAGTGACCAATTTCCAAGGTGGTCCTTAGAGACATCTATGGTTGATGAAGGCATAGAAGATAGTTCTAATTCTAACTTTTGACACCATTTTCTCTGTAGCTTGAATACATTATTTAATTTCCATTAGCTTAACATTTATAAGTGAAAGAATCCATGTACAAAATTTATATATGTTATAGAAGTTTCTTAGTATTATAATTTCATTTAACATTTACTGACCATCATATAAGGTTTAGTAATTGTAACCCTGTAGCTTATTATTGAAGTTCTGAGCTCACACAGATGGGGTTCAGTTTTGGAGGCTTCTTTCTAAGTAATTTTCTTTGGCCCATTCCTCCACCAAGAGTTACCCCCTGGAAATATCAGAATTTGGTTTGTTTGCCTCCACCCAGAGTTTCCCCTGGGAATATCAGAATTTGACTCAATTCTAGATCTTCAAAACAAAAGGAAAAGGGCCCTAAGTTCACGGGCAAATCTTCAGGCTAACAAAATATTGACTAGAGATAGGACAGCTTATTTTTAGCCTGGTAGAAAAAGTGAAGGCCTTATATTCAAGCCCATAAACAGTTAAGCTAATTCCCTTTCCCTTTCTAGTGGACATTTGACTTTTCCCAAGTAACTTATACAGTCCTCTAGACTTATAATAGTTGCATTTTTCTACATATGAAAAGAAGCTGGAATTGTTAGAGAGGCAAGAAGACTTCCTTTCCTGTGGATTTCTACTTTCCAGAGACCTATGTGGTTATCCCTGAGGGTGGGATAACCAGGTGGCTTAGTGTATAGAGTGCTAGGCCATAGTCAGGAAGCCCATCATCCTGATTTCAATTCTGGCTTCATACCTGGACAAGTTGTTCGATCCTATTTGACTTAGTTTCCTCATCTGTAAAATGAGTTGGAGAAGGAAATGGGAAATCACTCCAGAATCTCTGCCAAAGAAATCCCAAAGGGGGTCAGAGTCAGATATGATTGAAAATGAATGAAAAATAATATACTACACTTAATATTACTAAGCCATTTAATTCTTTCCCCATCAGAATTTGCTAGCAGTCAAGCAGCTCATACCCTTTGTGGACCCTATTTTTTTTAGTGGAATTGTTCCAGACTTATACTATCACGATGATTTCCCTCAAATAGCGAAAGATTAAGCTGATTTCTATCTCCTAGACCTGCATTATTCACACGATTCTCAGTACCAAACTCCATATAGTCCTTCTGCATGGAAGATCTCTATTCTCTTATTAACAAATTTTTCTTCGTTTTAGAACTCTTTTTCTAATGCTTTATCTTCTGTCACTCACAGAGACCTGAATCTTCCCCCTGCCCCCCACCCATCCTTTCCAGTATTGTTTGCATTTTCTCATAGCACTGGAAACACTAGGAGCTGTCATACTCCTTGTTCTCATTTTTACTTCTTGATGATCCCTTTGTTACCATCACTTAGCGGCCTCTTCTGCTTTCAATGACAGCTAAATGGCACAATGAATAGCGTGCTGGTCCTGGAATCAAGACTGAGTTCAAATCTGGCCTCACACTTTTACTGGTTCTATGAGCCTGACATTACTGAAATGATTGAACAACAACAAATCTGTTTCCAGTATTTACTATTTACATATGGCACTAAATCTAGATGCATGGCTGTTGCCTCTGATTTCCCAATTCCCTCTTTTCTCAAGAAGTTCAGTATCTGTCTGCCTCAGAATTTTTCTTTTCACCCTAAACCTTGCCCTTATACTAGGAGACTTCAAAAGACACATTGCTATTCCTTCAAAACAGCTGATTGTGAATTCCTCAGCCTCCTTAACTACCATGACATATTCCTTAACTATCCTTCAGTCACACATGAGGATGATCATATCTTCGATCTACCCTATCACCCAAAGACATTCTGTTTCTACAATCAAGAGCTTTAATATTCTTTATCTGACCATATCTTTTCCTAAAACCTATTCTGCTCCTCCTCCCCTCCCCGCCCCCCCCCCCCAGTATTCTCTAATCCATTACTGCTGCTCTGGAGCATTTTCTTCCCTTTTCTAGTTTGACTCTACTGTTAATCAGTTTAATGTTTTACAATTCAAATCAAGATGGCAGCTAGAACTAGAGGCAGATCACAGAACCATCCTTTTTCAGCAAAAACCTGAAATTTGTATCAGAACAAATAGTGATCAAGAATGCAATGAGAAATTAGAGTAAGTGACTTTTCCCAACTCATAGCTGTACAAAAAATGTCAGCCAGAAACCCAGGTGCTTTGGAAAAGATCGTGGCCAGCAAAGCCAATCCACATATGGGTTAACAAATGGGCAATTTTCTAGCATGACTGTCACCTGCCATAAGTACCTTTAGTTTGTATGACTCTGTGGATGACCCAGGTGGCCAAGGTGAAGAAAAAGCAGCTCCAATCACACACACAATGGAAGTAGAGGTTGCCCCTGCCAAAAAAAAAAGTCCCAATATAGAAACTAAAGCTGGAGAGGTAAATAAATCAAAGAAGGCAAAAACCAATATTAAAAAAATAATAATAGATCTAGAGATTTCTCAAAGCCTAAAAAGAAAGAATTACTCCATAATAATTTTAATTGGAGACATAAAAGAATAAAAATGGGCTCTTCACAATGAATTAAATTAATTTAAAAATTAATTGAATCTCTGCAGGAAAGAATTACAAAGAAAATATAGAACTTAGAAAAGAAAGTAGTAAACCTTACTCAAATAAGGGACTCTGAAAATTAGAATAGACCAAATAGAAATAAATAACTCTATGAGACAGAAAGAAATAATAGAACAAAATCAAAAGTTTGAAAAAGATAGAAGCAAATGTAAGCTATTAAAACAATTCACATGGAAAGCAGGTAAAAGAGAGATCATTTAAGAAAGTTAACCAATTAACAAGCATTTATTAAGCTCCTGCTATATACCAGGTATTGTACTAAGTGCTAGGGACATATTGAAAGTCAAATAACAGTCCCTAGTTTCTGGAAGTTCATAGTCTAATGGGGGAGACAGTATGCATATTACTATATTCAAACATATGCACAGGGTAAATAGAAAATAATCAACAGAGAGAAGGATTTATCGTTAAAGATAATTAGAAAAGGCTTCTTGTAGAAAGTGGGATTAAAGTTGAGACTTGAAGGAAGGAAGGGAAGCAAGGGGGCAGAGATGAGGACGAGGGAGAGAATTTCAGGTATAGGGATCAGCCAGTGTCAATATTAAGAGTAGGAAAATAAAGCATGGCTTTTTTTTTTTGCAGAAAACCAAGAAGGACAATGTCCCTGCACCATGAAGTAAGGTACAAAAAGACTGGACAACTATTATGGAGCCAGATCATAAAGGTATTTGAATACCAAAAAAAGGATTTCATATTTGCTGAAGATGATAAGGGATAACTGGAGTTTTGAATAAAGGGGTGATATGAGCACCTGTACTTTAGGAGGATTGATTTGACAGGCCCACACATGATGGAATGGAGTGGGGAAAGATGAGATAATGAGACCACTAGAAGGCTACTGAAATAGCCCATCCAGTAGGTGATGAGGGCTTTTACCAGAATGGTGACAGTGTCAGAGGAAAGAAAGGTGAGTTCACAGAGATGTTAGGAAGGCAGATTCTACAGAACTTGGCAACACATTACATTTGGATGGAGAAGGGATTAGAGAGAATGAGAAGTATTACTACTGAATATCAAGAAATCATAAATGAAAATTTTCCAGATGTATTGGTATCTGGTACCAGATACCAAAGTAAGGATAGAAAAAAATCCACCTATTATCTCTTGAAAGAGGCTCTGCTCACCCCCACCCCACAAGTTTTAAGAATAACAGCCAAAATCCAGAGCTTCCACATCAAAGAAAAATACTTTAAGCATCTAAAAAAAAAGTTCTAGTACCACGGGACTATAGACATGATTACACAAGATCTGGAAGCCTCTACTATAAACAAGAGGAGGTTTTGAAATATATTTTTAACAGAAAAAGATAGAGGCTTGCAACCAAGAATAACTTGCACCACAAAATTGGGTACAATCCTAGAGGGAAAAGAATAAGTCATTAATGAAATAGAGGACTTTCTGATGAAAAGACCAGAACTGAGTGAGAACTTTGAAATTTAATCACAAGAATCAAGAGAAACCTAGAAACCTTAGTGTTTTTGAGCAATTGGCAGGATTTGTAGGATGATATAGTACTAACATTCTAATAGGGAGAAAAAGACATAGATTTCTCTTCCAGTGACTTTAATGACTTAAAAGAGTATTGAAAGAGTGAAAAAGAGAGTGGGAGTGGGTCATGGAAGTCCTGAACCTGAATTGGTTCTGTTTTGAAAGTTGTAAGAGCAGAAAGAGAGGTAAAAAGAATATACTAGTATAGAAAGAAGGAGAGGTGGAATTCTTTTCATCTGTTAAATCAGCAAATATTTATTAAATGCCTACTATGTTTTGGGTACTATGTAAAGTGCTTAATTGAATTAGAGGAGATATACAATAATAGATGCATTCATATACACATTTGCAAGCACACACACACACACACATATCTCATACTCAACAGACAAATGGAATTGTGACGGTGAGTTTAAGAGAGGATAATTTTAGGAAGGAAATAACCATAAGGAAAACAATTTCCTAATCCTGAAGTGGGGGATTAAAAGAAGAAAAACCTCTAGACTATAGAAGGGTGTTCACCAATTGGGGAACTGCTGACAAAAATGATAGTATGTAAACACAATGGAATATTATCATACTATAAGAAATGATGAAAGATATTATTTCAGAGAATCTGGATAGTATGAATTGTTGCAGGGTGAAGTGAAGAGAACTAGGAGAACATTTTATACTAATACAATAACATTGTAAAGAAAAACAACTTTGAAAGACTTAAGAATTCTAATTAACATTCATATCTCCAGGCAAACCATAGTTAAATATGTCATCTAACTCTGTCTGACAGAAGTGATGGACACAAAGTACAAAGGCCTACATTTTTAGAAATGACTATGTCAATTTATTCTGCTTAATTATGTTTATTACAATGATTTTTTCTTTCTTTTTTTATCTCCATTAAGGGAAAGGGGAATTCAGAGGAGAGGAAGATTAGCAATAATGATGCCAACAAGAAAATCATTGAAAAAAAATTAAAAATTAACCAAAGAAAAATTAAAATGAACCAAGGCAAACAGAATAGTTTAGAAACTATAGATTATATATTTCTAAAAAAGCAAGTTATTTGAAATGGAGATTAACAATTTCATACAGAAACTTCTTTTTGTGTTTAACTGAGTGCATGGAAATGTTCATGCTTAAATTCAGGATAAAAATAAAGATTAAAAATACATACTGTCCTCTACTTCTGAATTCTTTGTCCCCTTGTCCTTTTGTTGATCCTACTTGCGAATCCCAATCTTAGACTTCCATCATTCACCCCCTTCATCCTTATTGATCAACTGTTGAATGGTACTGGAGAGGAAATCATATAACTATACTGATTGGATCTACAAATGTATGCTATATAATATTGACTGGTATCTTGCAGAAGCAAGGCAATCTTTTATTTTTCCCTAATTGACTATTCCATTTTGCATAGATGCTGTTTAAGGCCCCGGGCTCAAATCTTGACTCTCTTATTGATGACTGTAAGAATTGAGGTTAAGAAATCTCCTAATAGCAATGGGATTCCCCCTTGGCCGGTTGCACAGGTTTTGTAAAAGAATTCCCAAGCTCATATAAATACAGGCACAAGGGGATTTATTGACACTAAGACAGCTCGCTAAGAAGACAGTTTTCTTAGTGGGCGAAGAATCCTGTTGGGATAATTTTGCAAAGATGGGTTGACACTGAGAAGAACCAATTCTCTAACATAGCAAGATATTAGATAATAATCCAACAAAGGAGACTGAGAATTAGTGGTCAGATAAATAGGAGGAGGATGAAAAGAGGATAATATCACCCAAATTCAGACAGGAAAGTATATCCAGGAGAAGACTCTCAATAATATCAAATGTGGAGAGATCAAGAAGGATTAGGATTGAAAAAAGATCATCAGATCTGGCATTTGAGAGATCAGATATAATTTTGCCATGAGCTGTTCCAGTTGAGTGATGAGGTCAGAAGCCAGAATACATGGGACTGAGAAGAAAGTAAGAGGAGGAGAAGAGGAGACAGCTTTTCCTCCCCTAAGGAATGTGAGCATGTGAGAGACAAGAGAAATATAAGATGGTAGTTTAAAGGAATAATAGGACCAAAGAAGATTTTTTTTAAGTATGAGGAAAACTGAACACCTCTGTAGACAGTGTGAACTAATAGAGAGAGAGACTGAAGACTTTGAAAAGAGGAAAATTATGGGAACACTCTGCCAAAGGTGATGGGAGGGTACTATATGAAGGATTCCAATAATTTAACATTAGCAAGGACTATGTCTTCTTTTTAAAGATTATATAATTTGATGAATTATAACCAAAACATCAAATTTATGATTTGTAAAGAGTAACTCTCAGGTAGGATCCTGAGTGTTTAAGGGAAGCTGTAGCAACATGTTCAAACAAGAAATGTTCTCTCTTGACTATCAAACCTGAGAGAAGCAGTCAGAAAATTTTTTTAAAATTATGAGGGGAGGGGTGATACCTGTATCACCCCAGTCTTGAGAAGAAAAGAGATTTAGTCATAGTAGTTTTTCCTCCCTCTCTCTTGCCCCTTCCCCCAGTGGCATTTATGGAGAAGCAGGTACTGTTTATCTACTACATAGGGGCCATAAGCTGACTTGAGTGGAAAAATGATAATTATATTAATGATAATAAATAAAAATTTATGTAGCACTATGTGCCAGGCACTGTGCAAATCACTTTGCAATTATTATCCCATTCAACATCCCTGGGAGAAAAAAGCTATAATTTTACATTTTGGGAAAATGAGGTAAACAGAGATTAAGTGATTTGCCTGGAGTCATACAGCTAATAAGTATCTGTGGCCAAATTTAAACTCAGATCTTCCAGATTCCTGGCTCAAAATTCTATCTATTGTACCATCTGGCTTTTTCCCCCTGACTAGTTAGGGAAAGGTATCTGAGACCAGAGCCTGGGATTTTGCTTTGTTTTATTTTATTTGTCCTTTCCCGTTCTAGCTGCAGGCCATGGAGTCCCTGGATCTAACTGAGAGTCATGGTGATCTAGACTGAAGCCCAAGGTGGCCTTGGCCTTGAAACTAGGCAGTATAGGAACTGACAAAGCTGTGAACTTCATATCCTTTCGCTTCCCAGAGATTTAAGTGGTGGGTGTGAGGGTCATGTTTGTATATTATTATACCTTTGAAGTAAATTTTCCTTTGTTAAACTTAAGTTGGCTGTTAAGTAGTTAAATAAAACTGGGGAAACTGGACCTCTAAAATTGAAGGAACTCAAAGTGTGGGGGCTGGACCAAGTAGAAAAGAGACTGGGTGCCTCCCAGTACCTTAAAGGGTACCAGAGAACCCAGAAGGAGGGAGACCAGAGCAAACACTATCACATATATATATCCAAACTTAGCTCTCCTGATCTTCAGTCCCAACTCATAACCATACAACTAGCATTTATTTCACTCTTTAAAGTCTGAAAAAGAGAAGGGGATTTTTGAGGAGTGTCCATATGAAAGGGAGAAGGGGCTGGTCCACCCAACAAAGTAAAAGCCTGATCTCAGAAATGCAGAAATACATCAGTATGGCAGGACAATTGCTCTTCCCTAACCAAAACTCTTCAGTGCCCCATTTTTTATTCACATAAAATTGATACAGCTCTTACCCCACTTGGTCCCAACTCCCCCAAAATCTTGGTTTCACCAGATCCTTGATTTAGAATTCCTCTGTCATACTTCCATTACTGATGTACTCCAGCTAACCTTTATCCTCATAGAAGCCGTGTCACCTCAAATCCTTGCTCCTTTGACAATGTGAGTGTGTGTGTATATATATGTATAACTCTCCCTTTCCTCTCTTTTTGGCCTCCTTTTCCTCAAACATCTGTGTCCAAATGTAAATCTCTTTTGAAGATAAGAGCCAAAAGTATAGCTCAGGTGTGGGAACTAGCTACGAACTTTAGTTCATGAGTAAGTGGATGAGGACTTTATACCTTGTGTAAGGAATTTGTTTAGGAGACACAGGAAGCAGAAGGAGTCCTTATCCCTGCTTAAAAAAAAAAAAACTGTCTTGTTATATTTTATACAATATTAAACCAAAGTCTGGCTAACAGTTTGCCAAAGATTATGAAAGGATTAGTTAATAATTGACAAGTTATAGTAGCAACTTGTCTCTCTATTACTTTATTTCTCTCTATTACTTTATTTCTGTAAGTAACAGTTCATTTATATCCTGGCTAATGTCATTTTGTGTCAAACGTGAATAGAAAATTAATCAGAATCCATTTCACATGGATTGAAGTCAATAGTAAGAAAACAGAGCATATTTTTGAAAATCTTTCATTGTTGTGATAAAGAGCTTTATAAAGCAAGTATTGGTTCATTTACACCTTCATATTCTCCATACTTACCCCACTATCTGGCTAATAATGTCTTTAATAAATGCTTGTTAGTGATTAAAAAGCTATGTCAATATGAGTTGTTATTGTTATTAGTGGGGAGGATGGAAAGGAATGAATATTCATCTAGTACCTATTATGGGCCATGTTCTAAGTGCTTTAAGGATATTATCTCATTTGTTCCTCATTCCCCTCTGAGGCAGGGGCTTTTATTAGCTCCATTTTACTTATTGGGAAAATGAAGCAAACCAAAGTTAAGTGATATGTTCAGGATCACACAGTTAGTGGGTGTCTGAGGTTGGATTTGAACTTAATTCTGAAGCGGGTTGGGGTCCCTTAAGAAACTGTTTTTCCTATTGATCTGTGATTCCTTTCAGATTCACAGCCCCTCCTGGCTGAGACATATCCTCCCCAGACAAGTTGTCTTTCAGAATGCCAGAGCCTTTGATTCAATTACAAATCCTGGTCAAAAGCATTCCTTTAAATCCCAATAGGAGATCTGGGCTTGTCCCAGCCCCCATTCTGACTTGCTTGGGCTGCCCAGACCCCATCTACTCGGGCTTCCCAACACCCACCAAGGCACCCAATATAATGAACTTCCATCAACTAAAGTCTTTGCAGATGGACCTCGGAGGCTCACTCAGCTGCCAGGACTTTCTGTCCACTGAGAACTGCATTATCAGTGCAAAACTCCATTTTCCATATATCTGCCACTATAGAAGTCAGTCTCTGATTTCTATCTAACAATAAACTTTCATTTTGCAACTAATATTTGGGAATGAGTTAATTCTTTCACTCCTAGAACCTGCGGCCGATTTAATGGGGATTCTTAATAACTCTCTTATAGCCACTAAGCTCTAGACCCTCAGGAATCTAGACTACTCTACACCTCATCAGTTGTTTCTGACTCCTGGTCTAGCCTCCTATCCATCCTACTACAGCTCCTTTTTGGCAACTTATAGCTATGAGAATTAAGACTGTTTTTCTTTCTGATGCCATCAGTCACATGATTCAAACCTGTGCTTTTGTACATTCTTTGGAAAGTTCTACTATATGTTTGACACAACTAGGCTAAAGAAAGACTAAACATAGCTACTTTTATTCCATACCTTTAAATTAGAGCCTACTGAGTAAGAAAGTCAGTTTTATATCCAAACAGATCTGGGTTCAAGTTAGTTATTTAAACATATTGTTCTATATAAGAAAGTCACGTCATCTCTCAGTACTCTAGTACTCTAGGCCAGAGGTGTCAAACGTGATGGAACCAGCGTAAAAAGTAAGTGGGAAATATAAAAGTACAACATAGATTATGTGAAATTGTGGTTCTATAAATCAATATTTGGCCCCAAGAGTTCTGCTTCTATTTGGGTTTGACACCACAGCCTAGAGACAGCTTTCTGATGTTATAATTTACAGAGAAATTACTAACCTTCATTAGGAGAGGGAGTTTCCTCATCTATGAGTTCCCCAAAACAATGAGATCACAAGTCTAGTTTCTGTCCCTTTTCCTCCCCATACTATGTGCTTATTAACACAGTCTAGGTATTTAGAGAATAGCAAAGAACTATGGGATAACATTTCTGCCCTTTTTTGTTCAGTTGTGTCTGAGTCTTTGTGAGCCCACCTGGGCTTTTTTTGGATAGATTCTGAGGTGAATTGCCATTTCTTTCTCCCGTTCATTTTGCAGATTAGACAACTAAAACAAAAAGGATTAAGCAGTTATTCAGCTAGTAAGTGTCTGAGTAAGGTGAGTCTTCCTGACTTTAAGCCTAGCACTCTTACCCCTGAGCTACCTAGGTGCTCTTTAGGAATTTATAATCAAGAGGGAAGATTCTGGGAAGATGGCAGAGTTGGTTGGTAAATTTTAATCTCTCTTGATTTCCTCCATAAATAGAACAAATTTGTACTTAGGGCAGAATAGGCATCCTCAGAACAAGAAGATCAGAAGAAAGACTCCGTTGGGATTAACCTGTCTGAAGTGCAAACACCTCCAGGCTAGCTTCAAAGAAACACCAAGTAGGGATACCTCAGGCTAGCTAGGTGTGGCTAGAACCTCAGCAGGAACCTCAGAGATTGTCACTTCCTGGACAGTTTGTGCAGTTGGGATCTGAGTCTGAGAAGATTGAGGAAACCTCAGCTGATTGGGAAAGCCAGGCCCAGCTCTGTTGCTGAGATGGGCTGGGAGGGTGGGGGTATAGGTTGGAGTATCACTGGCAGAAAAGGAACACTATATATATACCATGAAAGGTATAGCACCCTCCAAAATCTATAAAGAAATAGGGAAGAGAGATAGGTGGATGGGGAAGCAAAGGATGCGGGAAGAAGACAAGAGAAAGATCTTTGAGGGAGGGAAGGGTAAATAACAGTAAGCCAAGTTATGGAGCTGAATTTAATGAAAGAATCAGCAGAGTTAGGAAAGACACTATGGGGTACATGTGTGTGTAAGGATGTGTATGTAGGTATATATCTACATATGTATACATAAATATATCTTTTCTTAATTGTAGCTTGGTTGGGGATGATAGTAGGATGAAAAGGTGATATGTGTGTATCTATGTATGTGTTTCTATCTATGTATATCTCCACTTATGTATATATAAATATATCCTTTCTTAACTATAATCTGCTTGCAGGTGGTGGGGAGGATGAAAGGGGGAAAAAATAAAATAAATAAGGTATACAGCAGAGAACAAAAAAAACAATTTGCAAGGAAGTAAAGATGGACATTTATTAATATTTCTTCTACTAATATATATACTTTTTAAAATTCATTTTGTTGTTACATATTTTGAAAATTTCCTGATGTTCTACTGGGCAAATGATAATGTTCTATTTTGTTTTGTATCACTTTTCTGTTTTTCCTTCTTGTTTATCCTATTTCTTCAAATAAAATAAATTTGGGGAAAGAAAGATACAAAACCCTCCAATCAGAGGCAGGAGATAGTGATGAAGTAGAGGATCAACATTGAAGCTGATGAGATGTTACAGGCTGATGATGTTATCCCAATAATAAATTTCCTGAGATATGGTGCCCAAAGTAGTGCTGCCTAGTGAGAAATGAAGATTCTGCCCTATTTTGCTGGCTAGGGAAGAAGAAAAATGCCATTCCATTGTGCTTATCCCAACACTGGGGAATTATCCCTAACCTGGCTTTGGGGAAATATTATTTGTTAAGTTTCCTTTAAGAATCACCTGACTAAACTGAGAGTAGAAGGAGAGGGAGAAAGGGAAAGGGAGGGGAAAGAAGAGGAGAAACCCTTCAAATATGCTCTTAGGTATTAATATTCCCCTTCTACTAGCTTCTAGTCTAGAAAATAGCTCACTCAGTATTACTCTAAATCTGATTTATGGTGTAATCTTCACAGATTACAAAGACAGTGTAATGTTTCACATAAAAAAGATTATCTCAGTTTTATCATTAAAGAATTGCAGAATTTCATAATTGGGATAGACTTTTGAGGTCACTTAATCTGGTAAGATTAAACATGTGAGTGTCAAAGGAACCAGATTAAAATGTAATTGGAAATATTTAACAAAATAAATTAAAAATGTAATTGATATAATGTAAATATATGGTTTTCTAAGTCAATATGAGACAGAAGGATCATTGCAGTTTACAAGCCCTCCAGTCCAACCATTTCTTAAATAGGAATGTCTTTTACAATGTCATTAAGAGTAGTCATTCATTAAAAAAATTTTTTTTAAAATAGTAGTAATTCAGCCTCTGCTTAAAGATCTCCAATGAGGAAAAATCCACTTTTTCTGTGGTATGTGGAAAAATCCCATTTTGCTGTGGTATGACTGTAGTTATCAGCAAATTTTCCCTTTCATCATGTCTAAATCTGCTCCATTGCAAATTCTACCCATTGTTCTAAGTTTGGCTAGAAATCTTGGGCCAGAACAAGACTAAACTCTTTTCTCCATGATAGCCCTTAGAAATATTTCAATCTTGAAAGAAGAGAAGAGGCCCTTTATTAAATTAGTTACAAGGTCATAGCATCTCATTATCTATGACTTTAGTTAAGTGAGGTATTTGATAGGATTGGAATTGTTGGATAGGGTTTTTCCTCAACCTTTGGTCCAGATAGGAGGTGACTTTATGATAGTTTCCTTTGAAATACTACCAAAACAAATAGAAAAGACTCCTTGTTGCCCTAAGCAATCATGTAAATACTCTACATATCTATGTGATTATCTAGCAGAGCAAGAAAGCATTATTTTATTGGACAAATAAAAAGTTGGAATATGAACTGAGTGCCAAAGACCTTTAAGTCACCTGACAAACCCAAAACATGGTGCAGTACAATATGTTCTAAAAGTCTCTAAGACATAAGGTTAGAGGTAAGTGCTTTTGACATTCTGGGCATACAACAAGAATTTTACCAGAACTCCCAGGAAGCAAATTTGTCTGCTAAAAATGTATTATTTTTCTTCTCAAAGTGAAGCTGTTTTGATTTTTAAAAACATCCTATATATTTCTATATCTTTTTATAAAGTAAAATTATAAAGATACATAAAAATTAGATTAGTTATGACCTCTGAATTTATCTTCCTTAGATCATTAAACCCTCAATAAAAATTAATGTATAAAAATTGCCTTGTGATAATAGTTGATTTAACAGATGGCAAACTTTTTAAAAGACTTATTGTTTTCTTTCCAAAAAAATACCTCATGGGGACTTACTACTTTAGAAATGTCAACATTTTAATCTTCTATATGGTGCTAAAGTGAAAAACAAAATCATGCTTTGGGTATGTAATCAATTTTTCTCTTACTATTAGTTTGTCAGGGAATACATTGCCATCTAGTGTCCAAAAGAACTAAATGCAATGAATATTTTTCACCTGGTTATGATTAGCAGGTCACTGTGGTAATAAACAAGGATCTTTTCTGCATTTGTTTTTATGGGAATTAGTCCATATATATAGCTCTGTTTTCTAGCAAACAGATTCCACATGTGTGAATTAGTGTCCAAATTTTATGGGATTATTTCTTGTCTAGGATATTTATTGTAACTGTAATTTTGTACTTGCATAATCTTGTATAGAAAGTTTCAAAACCCTCAAGTAAACAACATTTTTATTATCCCCAATTTCATGGTAGGAAAACTGAGGCATTACGTGAAAATTAATACCATGCATAGAAGAAAAATGCTAGATTTTTTTACTCCAATTATACCAATTTCTCAACTTCTTTTCCTCTAATTAATAAAATTGTATATAATCTATAATAACAAAAAGCAGCAACTATCATAACACTGAAAACATACAGTAATCAAAATCCTATTTTACCTGACACCATCCAAAAATCTTTATTATTTATTTGTATTTGCTCTATTAGTTAGAGTATAGTGCTAATGCAGTCTCAGCCATCTCCTATCCCTTTAACATAGTCACTTATCTCACAAGTTTATGTTATTGATCATCAGGAGGTATCTGAGTGAAAAACTACTGCAGGCACTGTACACAAATAGCTTTACTCTATTTTAACTATAGAACAAATTCATAGGGAATTCATTCTGATAGCTTAGTTTCCTCAGCCTTGATTTTCCTGGTTTGTTTCTTTGGGTAGGGATGGCTGGTGATTTGGGTGAATCCAGGTAGCTTTCTTTTCCGCCTCTTTTTTTCTTCTGATTATTTTCTTTTATGCTTTTAAGAAGATTCTCTCTGCTTCTAAAGTGCTTAATATACTCAGTAAACATCTTAGGTCTCTTCACTAGGATCTTGCCACTAATTTGTTGGTTTATAATAATGTCTCTGGTATGCTGACATTATATAGCCTTCCAATTTTTTCATGGTAACATGATTCCTCTTTGAGTCATATCCATATCCCTGAAAAGTGTGTATTTTCTGATAGATCCAAATATATGTATCCGAAAGGATGACTCCATGTTTTAAATTGGGTTTGTTATCCCATCTCTCTTCTTTTTCTTTTTGTGTAGGAAGATCTATAAATTGGGGGAAAGAGTCTCTCTTCACATATACATACATACCATATTTTCACATCTTTCAAAGCAGGAAATTTCTTTAAAAAGTAAAAATAAACTTTAAAAAGATTCTTAGTGTTTAGCAGCTGTATTAGTTTACATCATATATTTTATAGGAGGAAAGAACATTTCTCATAAACAATTCCTTTAGAATCAGCACAAATTTGGGCATCAAAATCTTTAAGTGTTTGTTTCTCACAAAAGCATTTTTAGCAAACAAACAAAACAAAGCCCACCAAAGCCATAAAAGAAAACACAAAATTGTCAACATAACTAAACCTGATGCAGAAAATGAGCAGATTAATTAGAATTCTCTAATCTTTCTTAAAATTTGGCTAGCAGAGCTAATCTCTTGAAACAAAGTCTTATCTGAAGATTAGTAATTCAAAACTCTTAATGGCTTTCACAAAATTAGAACTTTATTTTATAAAACCAAAAACAAAACTTTCTAAGGCAACAAAAGCAAATTGTCATCTTCTGTTTATTAGTTCCCTTTTCCCCATATAAAAATTTCATAGAGTCATCCAACATAACTGGTCTACATTATACTTATGGCATCCAGAAGGGACACTGATTTTGGTGAGGGTTTTTAATCTTCTAGTTTTGGGTATTTTACCTGCTGGTGTACTATTGGCCCTTAACAGATGAGGACTGGGGTTGAACATCAATGTGGTGTTTTTCTTCTTTAAAATGGTTCTCTCTGGGAGCAGGTTTCTTGGGGAGGTTTTCTGGAGGCAGCCTTAGTTTCAGTTGAAAGTAATAATCACCCAAATGCAGCCAGATGTTAAAAGTTCTGACCTTTTATTGCTTCCTCCAAAAGAGCCTGGTTAGTTTTTCTTAGAGACTTATCTTTCTGCTTGGTTCCAAGAGCTCTTGCAGGTAGTCCTTTGCCTCTGCTCCCTTCAGCCTCCAGCCAGCACAAAGATGGAATGATTCTGTCTTCACCTTCAAGAGTGGGTTAGTGAGCTTCTGTATCTCCCAGAGTGCTCCTGGCTCTCAATCTCCTAGAGTGCTCCTCTCCGACTCTTGTTGATGTTTCGAGTACCTCATGGGCATTGTTTTTTTTCAATTGGAATCAATGCAGTCTCACTTGCTACTATCGGGGTTCAGCTTTGCCACATATAGAGGATATTTAGTTAAAGCCTCCATGATGAAAACATTAGCGAGGTAAACAAAAATGATTTCTCATGGATTTACTATCCAAACTTTTATATTCACTTCCTCCTCTTGCTTTTCCACCACTCATTAAGTACATTCATTAAGGGCTTCAAGTTATTAAAATTGACTGGTTTCTATTTTTAATCATTTAGGTATTTCACTAAATCATATGGAGTTGTGGATTAAGTAGCTCAGGAGGAACTTCTATATTCACAAACTAACTTACAATTATGGGGGGTTATTGCCCTCTTTAACAACAAACATGATATTATTTGGTACAAAAGTTCCATAAGAAAAGGTTCCATAAGTAGTGAGTTAGTGATGTATCAAGTTTAGTGTGGAAAGCTACCCTAGACACTGAGAATTAAAAATAATAACAGCAATAATAAAATATGAACAGCATAATTTGAATGACCAAATTACTTGTAGTCACAAGACTTGGATGAGATAATAGTCAAAAATTTCCTTCTGATGAGATGAAAGACTTTTAGCTCTAGGTTTGCCAATAGAAAAATCAAGCCTCCCAAGGTTTTCATAGTCTCATTACTCGATGCAACACATAAAAGAAAGTTAAGGTGTAGAGCATGGGGAAAGGTTCATTGATTCTTAGGTTGTATAGGTAACAGAAGACAATGTAGTTCTTCAGAGCTCATGATAAGACCTGGAGGTTCTTAGGAATCAGGAGCCTGGTGTTCTCCATTTCATCAGAATGAATGGAATTTTTGACTCCCATCTCATTCAAGCCCTGTGACTAGTTAAGCAGCCAGAGCTAAGGGAAAAGTTAGGTGTGAATGGCCCCATTAATATATAGGGAAACCAAGCAAAATAAGGCAATCCAGAAAACAAATATTTGGGAGACCAAGTGAAAGGAAAATGATGCAAGTTTATTACCATTCTGTGTTTTAAGAGTCAGGAGCACAGCACAATGGAAAAATCACTGCCTAGGTTGATTTCAAGATCCACCTCTGATGCTCAGTCCTGGGGAGCTGCTTCCTGGGATTCATCTTTCTCATCTTTCCAGCTTGCTTTATGATCCTTTGAAAAGATTTCAGAGTCAGTTTTTGGAATATGAAAAGGGAACAGAAGGAAGATGTGAATTCAAAGCATGCCTACCCTAATCTTCCTTAGCTTGAGCTACATAGCTGAAACACACCTTATGGAGATTTTTATCGCAGTTTTCTCATTCCATCAGTCCCCTAAGGGCCTCCTTATAGCAGAGGAAGTTGGAAGAGGCTGCCAGAGAAGAGATTTGGGCACACTAGGAGTGGGGGGTGGAGTAAGAGGACGTGGGTTTGTTGGGGTTCAGTACAGAAATAGATGATCTAACCTATTAAAAGGGGAAAAATCCTTTCTGGAGCCCCACTCTTCCAACTTGTAATAATAATGATGATAACAAAATATTAACATATTACATATTATAAATTATTGTTATAGTAGAAATATAGTATCGATAGCTAGCATTTACATGGTGTTGTATTTAACGTCTGTAAAGCACTTTACAAAAATTCTCTTATTTGATCCTCACAACAATCCGAGAGGTGGGTGCTATTATTATTATCATCCCCATTTTGAAGACGAGGAAGTTGAGATGTGGTAACTGCACTACGGTTTTAAGTGACTGAGACTGGTTTTGAACTTGGGAACTTCTCGACTCCCCATCACTTAGGTAGCCTCTTTCGCCCCCGCCCCGGGAAGATTCTGAGAGGCGGGGGCGCACGCGCTCCTCCCCCATCCAGCCAACGCCAGAGTCGGGCTGTTGCTTAGCAACGGTCCAGCTCCAGCCACAACATTGCTAGCGAGCAGAGTTCTTGGCGAGTCCTCTGAGTCCCCTTCTAGGTCTCGGTCTCGGTCTCGTCCCTTGGGTGCCTCTGGAGGGAGCGACCTTTCAGCCCCTCTTCCGCGCGTCTCCTTCTGTTCTTCCTCCTCCTCCCCGCCTCTTGCCAGCCCCCCAGGGCTTCCTCGTTGGCTATGAGCAAAGATAAGGTGAGATGGGCAAGCGGGATACGCCGGGGAGTGATCTTACCCACCCCATGAACTCCAGGCACGGGACCCGAGGGTTCCAAAGTGTGGCGTCCCAAGGTGGGCAGCGGGGAGCTCAGCTAGTCTTGGCACTCCCCTGGAGCTGGAGGGGGCGTAGGTCGTGCCTCTGCAGGTTTTAGAGCGTCCCCCTCATTGTACCGAGGAAGCAAGCGAGCCCAGGAAAGTGTCCAGTCCAGGGCCACTCACAGATAATGTGTGGGACAGGATTGGAATCCAGATGTTCCTGACTTGAGTCCACCATGCTGCTTGAAACCCTTTTTTTACAAACAAACAAACTGGGATCCAGAGAGAACTTACATGGGTTAACACGGAGTGTCAGGGTCAGCCACTTCTCTCTGACTCCCTTTTCTCCTTGTCCCTTTTCTTGAAGAGGACCAGGGATATCAACAAGGTGATGTCTGTACTCGCAGATGAATTGGATTTAAGTGAGACAAGGGCTGTGCAAAAATCATCAGCCTCACTTTTCCAGAATTATCAGAGTCCAGTGGCAACTCACTGGTGGCAACTGTTGATGACCTTCTGTGTAGTGGGTAACATTGCTTTTTTAAGCTAAGGTTTTTCCTAGGTCTCTCTCTTCTGAACCTTCTTCTATCTGGCCTCAGACCACTTCACTCACCAACCCAACCCAATGAATATTGGATTCCCATTGTCTGTCAGAATTCCACAAAGCAAAATTATTCCATTATTTTAGATTTCTCTTTCCCTTAATATTTTGCAAGTTCAGCCTTCTAGTGCCAATAGCTTTACCCTTGAATGAAGATTTCAGCCCATGTCAATCAATTAACAAGCATTTTTAAGCACCTTTGTGCCAGCTGCAGGGAATACCAAAAAAAAAAAAAAAAAAAAAATGAGAGGCTCAGCTCAAGAATTTTACATTCTATCCATAAATATTATTTGAATCAAAAAAAATATCAAAAGACAGTCTTTGGGAATATCTAGTCCAGACCCTTCACTATACAGATGAGAAACTTAGGGTCTTAGAGGAGGAAAAATATCTTACCATTAGTTAGACTTCCTATATTCCTAGCGGCTAGAAGAGTACCTGCTGCACATTCAATAGAAACTGAATTTTAATCCAAGTCTCCTAATTCAGAATCCAGGACACTTTAATTGTACTACAATGATCTACAGTTCTTCATCTAATCCCATCATTTTCTTTCCTATATTTTATTTAAGCATAGTTATAGCCAAGTGGAAATCAATGTATCTATGGAACATGTTTTGGAGCTACTCTCTGACCCTTACTCATACTAGCAGATTGGGTCCCCAGAGTTCAGCTATTAACTTGCCTCTTGAGATTCACAAGATAACCCTGAGAAATAAACCCATGGAGAAGTTACCCAATGCTGTAGCACATAAATTTCCAACATTTCCCCCATTGATTTCAATTAGTCAACCAGGGTGAACTTTTATAAATGGGTGTGTACCAGAGTGATATAACTGATACAATATATCTCCCCAAACTGGGGCACAGTCTCCATCACAGGTATCTAGAGCCAGGATGAAAGTTCAGCAAGTCCATTGGTAGAGAAGTGATGACTCACAATTGGTGGAAGTCCTTTTCTATTGTTTGGTTGGAACAATGGAAGGAGGGTGGTTGAGAAGTTCTCCTCTCACTGAGGGATGACCAGAGTTCCTCATCCAGTTTGTACAATGTCACTTAAATTCTCCCTGTGGCTTTCAAGGACTTTTCATTCTTTGGTTGAGACAGGTTTTCACCGGGTTATGGTATCAAGCAGTAGTATCATAAAACTTACTTTAAATGCAGTGGAGTAATTGATTGACTTATGCAGTGACTCCCTATAAAAAGCGAATCATAATCATCGTAATCATGCAAATTAATCAGAGTTTCTATAATAAAGGCTTTGCAACTTGCTTTACTTCAGAAACTATGTTGATGTCATATAATAACCAAGTTTTAATAAATTGTCCAACTTTATACTTTTGAGTATTTTGTAATCTATAATTACCTATAAAGCTTCATGCTTCATTACTATCAGAACCTAAGGTAATATTTATTTTAAAATTTGACTTGTATTCATTAGGTTGTGAATTTTTGATGAAAATTGATAGAATGTTGGTTTACTTATCTAGTAACATAAGGGATCATTATCATTTAGCAAAATCTCCACTTACTCTGATGTCTCATCGTATGGTAGGTGTAATCCTGGATGCTAGGTTCTCATCAGAGCACAACCTGTGACAGTCCAGCAGACTCTACTGAACCAAATGATGATGTACATGCTTATTGTCTAAGGACAAATAAGATAATTTGAAGAGTCATATTTCCAGGTTTCAAACAATAAGCTGATGCCTTTTTTGGTCAGACCAAATATCCAAGACTAGCTACTGGGTTATAGAGATATTGTGAACTCAAGCAGTGGAAAGAGTACCCATGTGGTTAGAATGTAAAATCACATGGTTTTATACACAAGTAGATTTTTAAAAATAAGAATTTACACTAAAATGTAAACTTATTGAGGGAAGGCACTGTTTAATTTTTGTCTTTTTATTTCCAGTACTTTGCACTCTGTGGATAACTACTGTATAGTTGATTAGTGGATTTCATTAATTGCTTTTTCTGTTTGAGAATTTTCTAATAATTGAATTTTTATTGCATTACTGTTATTATCTCTTGCCTGGACTATGGCAATAATCTTCCAACCTAGCCTACCTGTCTCAAGTCTTTCTCAGCTATAATCCATTCTCCAATTCAGCTACCAAAAGAGACAAGAGCTCCACAGTATCTCCAAGTTCAAATAGAGACTTCTCTAGCATTTGAATTTCATTATAACCTAATTCCTTGTGTGTGTGTGTGTGTGTGTGTGTGTGTGTAACATTTTACTCCCCTTTATGCACTCAACAATCCAACTACACTGTTCTACTTGTCGTTCCTCAAAATTCTCCATCAACTTTTTTGTGCCATTGAATAGTGCCCTATACCTGGAATGTTCATCTTACCATCCTTATCACCTAGTTTCTTTGGTTGCCTTAAAGTCTCAGCTCAAATACCATCTTTCCAGGAGGCCTTTCCTAGTCTCCCCTTTTGAGATTATTTATATAGATCTTGTATGTACCTATTAATGCACATGGTATCCCCACCTCCACAAGTTAGATTATGAACTCTTTGACTGGGTTTTTAACTTTACATCCTTAGTCTTTAGTAGTGTACATGGAAAATAGTAAACATTTATAAATGCTTTTATTGATTGATCACCATCAAATATTTTTTGAGAACACTGATAAAATGACCTTTTCCAATTGGGGAGGAGTGGGATTTGGAGAAAGTGAAGATTTTTTTAAACATTTCTACAAGCTAATACATTTTTTTATTTGCAATTAAGGTAAAACTCCATTACTCTTATATTTCATCATGCCATGGAAGGGAGCCTAGGTTCTATGCCAGCTGAGAAGCTTTTAAAAACTTTGGATACTATCCTAGAATGGCTTGTGTGTGATACCACCTGAGCATCAGCTGAGCTCTGCCACTGAGTGATCTTGAAAATGTCATTAATCTCTTTTTCTTCATTTGACTAACTCTAGATATTTAATTTCAGAAATGTTTCTACTTCATCTTTGTGAATATTGTGATGAAAAAATCCCCTGAAAACGTAACCTATAATACTGAATTATCTTTTGTTTGGATATTCTTCTGAGATATTTACACTTTGGAGGAACTGGTATGAGCCTACAAAGTGATATGCTATTGTTTTTTAAAAACAGTAGAGGGCATTCTCACTCTATTTTAGTCGAAATGTGATTTTTTTTAAATGTTCTCTGGACATTTATTTTGTTTATAATAATTATAAAATATGTATTATATAATGTATATATGATGATTATAATAATAAAAATTAATTATTTTATTTATAATAATCTAGACCAGTTTTCCTTTCTTTCAGAAAAGAATAAATTATGGCTTAGTAAACAGAATGTATTTAACTTCAGAACATGAAATATGCTTTTTCTTTGAAATTTACTTACATATTCATTCTGTTTGAAAATGTGAACAGTGGTAAAAGCATTTTTTGTTGAAGGAAATTTTAATCTATTCATCTCATTAGTGGAAAGTTGATCCTAAGATGGCATCATTCAAGAATAGGAAAGTTCAGTGTGTGCACTTTCAATTCTTGTTAGTAGGATATTTAAAAAAGACATATAAACAACATGCAGTTGTTCTCATTTTAATTTTAATTTAAAAATATAAACCAAATCAGATATTTTAGATCTTAGTTCAAGTTCTCTCAGCTTTTTAAAGATACACATTTTTCAATGAATTTCATACAGTTTGTTAATTGTCATAAAATTATGACAGTAACTACTATGGCTTGACTAGGCTCTATCATCAAAATCTGTATGACCCTGGGTCTTAGTTTTCTCATCTATCAAAGGAGGGGGTTGGACTAGATGGCCTTCAAAATGTCAATTTACTATGGTTCTAGAACCTAAAAATTTTTAGAACTTGCTTTTTACATTAAGTCCACTTCAGCAAACATTTATTGAGAGCCAATTATATAAAGACTAGGTACTGGGGACAAAAATGAAATGTTGCTTGCCCTTTAGAAGGTTACTTTGTACTATTTTCTAAATGTGTGTGTATTTCATATCTAAAAATTGCTGTTTTGTAGCACTGACTTATTAATAAAAGTAAAGTATGAATATTAATTACAAGAAAGTAATCATCCCATACAACTGTCTTGAGGATCATGCAGAATATTGATAAGGGTCACAATTTCTAGTTTTTTTTTCCAATTGAGTTACATAAATTGTAGCATCCAATTCAGCTATACTTTAGGTATAATGATTCTCACATAAAAATGAAGTAGTTGTCTTACATGTAAATGTCAGAATTCATTCTTTCACATTATTGTACACTGGTTTTTGAAAGTAACTATAATATAATGTATTATTTTTAGGTGCAGAAGAGAATTCCAGGTATAGTCATATGTGATAATCAATCAGGACATGAAGTAAATATAAGTATTTATTCAGCACCTACTGTGTGCTAGTTCCTAGGGATATGAAGACAAAAATGAAAGTTCCTATTCTCGGGGAGCTTGCATTCTGTTGGGGAAAACAACCTGTATACAATTAAGTGTAAAGTAATTATAAGGCAGTTGTTATTTGTTCTTTGTTCATGAAGAGGATCATGACATTCTGTTCTTTCTTCCTTCCTCCCTCCCTCCCTTTTTTCCTTCCTTCCTTCTTATCTAACTTCCTTTCTACCTCCTTTCCCTTCTCTTACTTTCTTTTCCCTTTCTTTCCTTTCTCTTGCCTTCCTTTTTTCCATTCCTTTTCCTTCCCTTCCCTTCCTTTTTTCATAGGAAATCATACTCTTACCTTTGGGTGTTCTGCCCAAAGGAATGTAAAAAGTTTTGTTGTTGTTGTTGTTGTTGTTGTTTGTTTGTTTGTTTTTCCATCTCTGAAACCTCCCAAGATATCTTAGTGTTTACTGGCTAGATTTCTTTCTTAAGGATCATGCCTTAAACCCAAATCATTCTGGCTCTCATTGATTGGCCAATAATAGGTCCCAGGCCAAGACCCAGTTGGTCAATTATAAGGCAGTTTGGGAAGGAAAGGAGAGAGGGACTAGATTGGGAGGTTGAGGCAAGACCTAAGGTGGGAAGCAACATTGAATTGAACTTTATGAGAAATTAGGGTTTTAAGGGGGATTTAATTCTAGACATGAGAAACAAATTGTAGTACTGAGACACAGAAAGGAGAGTTGGTGGATCTTATGTGAGAGCTCAAAGACCAGTTTATCTGGTTGTAGAGTATGTGAAAGAGTGTAATATATAATAAGTCTGGAAAGATAGAGTGGAGCCAGATTTTAAATCACTTTAAATGCCAAAGCCAGAACAATTTGTATTTTATCTTAGGAGCAATACAGGGCCACTAATTCTTGAGTAGGGGAGTGACATGGTTAGAAATGTGTATTGGGAATAACACTTTGATACCTGGATGTAAAAGGTAGTTTGGATATGGAAGAGACAGGATACAGGGAGACCAATTATGATCTTGTAATCTAGGAAACTATAGTGTTTGACCCTAGGAAGCTATAGCGAGAGCTAGTGAACAAAAATTGTGGTTAGTGAATTATAGTGGAGAAGTATAAAAGATTTTGAAGAGGTTAAAATTCCTTATACTGGTGGAATTAATAAGGACTTAATACAAGAGATGGTGTGTGATCTGAGGACTGAAAAAAGGAAATGATTTTAACAGACTTGAGATATAAGAAAAAAAACTTTATATGGGGATAGGGAAGACACCAACATAGTAAAGGACAAGACACGATTAGCAAATGATAGCTGGGTTGCCTAGTGGATAGAGTACGAGACTTGGAGACAGGAAGACCTGAATTCAAATCCAGCCTCAGAAATGTCCTAGCTCAATGATCTTATACATGTCACTTGACCTTTGCTCCAGAGAAGGAAGTAGCAAACCAGTCCAATATCTTTGCAAAAACCAAAAACCAAAAAACCTCAAATGAGGTCATAAAGACTGAAATGACTGAACAACAACAACAAAAGTTATCTGGTTTGATTAGGATAGAATTCACATGGTGAAATAGGATGAGATAAAATTGAAGTGGTTGGTTGAAAACAAAGGAACTGAATAATCTCCACTAAAGGAAAAACTTTCATTTTTGTCATTTTATCCCTAAATCAGTACAATACCTTAGATGGTATAAATGCTTAATAAATGTTTGTTAAAATGAGTTGAATTTTGTAGAGCCTTGACTTCTGGGCTAAAAAGTTAGTATTTTATTGGCTGATTCAGAAAAGCAATTGAATATTTTTGAAGGAGGATGGTATGATATGTTAGGAAGATTATCCTGAAGGTAGTAAAAAAATAGGTTATAGAGGGGAGAGACCAATTAGGAGATTGTCAAATTATTCCAGGTGATATTAAAGGCCTAAAATGGGTTAATAGTAATAGAATTGGAAAGAAGAGCACAAATTTGAGTAATATTTTGAAGATCATACAGATGATATGGGATAACTGATTGAATTTGAGGGATGAGAGAAAGTAAATAGTCACAAAAGACTGAGTCTTTAATGTGTTTTGGATTTGTGTTTGGATTTTGACATATTGAGCCTGAGGTGAAGATAGAACATCAGTAGGGAGATGTTCAACTGGCAAGGAAAGTAGAGCTGAAGTCATGATCTCTATCATGGAATTTCCATGTTATCTTTTATTTTTGTTCTTGTTTGATGAAGTTTTCATCTTTACTCCCACAAAATTAAGTGGTCCCATTAGTATAGAGTAATTCACAAGATAGTGAATTATCACATTGGGGATACAAAGAACATGGTCCAATGGGAAGAAATTTAGGACAAATAAGTTTAATTGGTGAGACCAGACCAAGCTATGGGGTACTGGAAGTGTAGGAAGGTGAAGAGTTCTTAGATGGAGCCTTCTAAATATAGCAATCAATGATTGCTCAGGGTAAAATGAAAATGGCATTGGTTCTGGGCTGTACATAGTTACGTATTTTAGGTAGGAAATGCTCCTAGATAAACCTTTAAGACAAGTCATCCCACAATGAAATAGGAGTGTTGTCAAAATAGGTCAGGTGTTAAAAGACCACCATTGAAAAACAAGGAGCATCAAGGATTGAGCTTTTCTAAAGACAAACTGGATTTGTTAAAAAAAAAAAAAAATGCATAAGATTGGCCTTGGATATGGATAATGGATATTAAATTAGAAGACATTATACATTTGTATAATTGACCTAAGACTTTATTACTTTCATACTAAACAATTTTGGTTTTCCTTATTTCCCATATAGGAGAAAACACCAAGTAAAGAAAGAAGCAAAACACCAACCAAATTTTTGCCACAGTTGGCACCGGTAATTTACACATTTTTCTTATATATTTTCTTCAACATTGATGATAAGTTTTCAAATTTGAAATAAACTCAGTGATTCTCAATTAAGGAAACAACTTCATTAGCTTTTTACTTTCAAAATATATGCATGGTTTTCAGCCTTCACCCTCGCAAAACCTTGTTCCAAATTTTTTCTCCCTCCCTTCCCTTCACCCCCTCCCTTAGACAGCAAGTTATCCAATATATGTTAAACATGTATGTACAATTCTTTTATATGTATTTCCACAATTATTATGCTGCCCAAGAAAAATCAGATCAGAAAGGAGAGAAAATGAGAAAGAAAACAAAAAGCAAGCAAACAACAAAAAAGGTGAAAATACTATACTGTGATCCACATTTAGTCCCCAAAGTTCTCTTTCTGGATGCAGCTGACTCTCCATCATAAGTCTATTGGAATTGGCCTGAATCACTTCATACTTCATTAACTTTTAAAGAAATTATATATTTCAAATTTCTTGAGAAAAAGTTACAAAAACCCAATTCCTCAGCAGGTTTAGGAAATGGGGTTAATTAAATATTCTATCTAAAATAGTAACTATGCATAAAACATAACACATGGCAGAGTGGATAGATAGGTGGCCTGGGAATCAGGAAACTCAGGTCTAAGTCCGCTTATGGCATACTAGCTGTGTGACTCAAGGCAAATCACTGTTCTAGCAGCTCTCTCTCAAATTATAAACTGCTGAGAAATTACTGTTCTTCCCTTTTTTATATCTCTAATGATTTTTTTTTTGCCTTTTTAATATCTCTAATGATTAGCATAGTACCTGGTACATATTAAGTACTTCATTTTTGTTGACCAAATCTCAAATGGGAGTCAGTTTCTATACTCTCTGGAGCCCATAGTGATTTCATCACAAATCTAAACAGGTCAGCCCACAAAACTTCACAAAGCTTTGTCCATTCCAAATACAATTTTTTTTTTGATAGGGGCAAATAGTCAAAAGAGGATCAGATTAAAAATCAGGACATTGAGACTCTACTGGCTGTCTCCCCCCAAATTGAAATGTTCTCTTTCATCATTTCCTCTTATTATCTTCTCAGGCATTTTTTAAGTCCCAAATAAAGTCCCATCTTCTTTAGAAGTGTCAAATTACTTCCTGCTCTCTATGCCCCATCTCCAGTTGCAATAACCAGATTAAAATTTAATTGGGAAGTATTTTATAAAGTAAATAAAAATACAATAGAATATAGAAAATGTTAGCATGTGGTTTGTGGTTTTTTAAGTCAATATGCAGCCTGCAGGAATCCTTATGTATAGTTGGCCTCTCATTTCTATTTTAATTTGATACCACCATATAAGAAGCCTTTTCCAACATCTTTTAATTTTAATACTTAACCATCTTTCATTATTTCCTATTTTTCCTTTTTCATAGTATATCAATATATAAATGTAAATATAAAAACATTTGCAAATGTACATACATACAGTCACATAAATATGTTTGTTTATTGTCTTCTTGAGTAGATGGTGAACTCTTTGAAGACACTGACTGCCTTTTGGTTCCTTTGGGATCTCTGGTTACTTTGCACAGCCCTGCCTCACTTAAATTCAATTCATTTGCAAGTCAGGACATCACTTTTCTGATGTCATCGGTCCTCTTCCAGAATGAAGGACAAACAGCAAATAATAACAAGAAACTACAATCTCTAGTGCTTAGTATAATGTCTGGTTCATAGTAAAGAATTAATAAATGTTCATAGGTTGAAAAACTGCCAGCCATATTTGTGATTTTGGACATGTAAAGTCAACTAGCATTTTTTTTTTGAAATGAGAATATTATAGATGATATTGCTAAATTCTGGTGCTACAAAGAAAGGCAAAAACAATCTCTGACCTGAAGAAACTCATAAGAGAAGTTTCATTGAGGGAAAGACAATATGTACATAGAGATATCTAAACAAGATATATTATTCAGGGACAATTGGAGGTAATTACAGAGGAAAGGCATTGAGGGTTTTGGGGAAAGGTTTCTCATGTAAGGTAGGATTTTAGTTGAGATTCTGAGAAGTTAAGGAAACCAAGAGATAAAGATTTCTGGGAGGGAATTTCAGGCTTTGGTGATGGTTATTTTTTGTCTTTTGTTTTTCAAAGAGAATCAATGACATCAGGAAGATACCTTGACTTGCAAGTGAATTGGATTTAAGTGAAGTAGGGCTGTGCCAAAGGCATCAGTTTCATTCTCTACTTTAGTTATCTGGATCTAGTGGCAAGACAGAGTTCAGAATAACTGGAGGTGGTCTCAGATGCAGGGAAAGACTTTGTCCTTTTTAAACTAAAGTTTTTCCCAGATGTGAATTTGTTGGAGACAATATATATTCAGTGATTTAGACTAGATAAGAAAAAGATGGCTTAGTTTGCCTACTCAGAAAAAATATATATATCAATCTGGGGGGAAGATCTTCAGGGTTTCTGTCCAGAATAGAAACAATTGCTATTTACACTCACTTGGATGCACTAAAACTCAAGGACCAGAATGTCCTTCTTTCTGGAAGAGGACCAATGACATCAGAAAAGTGATGTCCTGACTTGCAAATGAATTGAATTTAAGTGAGGCAGGACTGTGCAAAGTAAGCAGAGATTCCAAAGGAACCAAAAGGCAGTCAGTGCCTTGAGTCTTGGACTGGAAGTTATTACTGGCCAGTCAGTGAAAGCCAGTGTGATTTGGGCTTAAAGACATAATCAAGTAGCTTTGTTTAAATCCAATAGGCTTTATCAAAGTCTTGTTTTTTGGAGCTCTATTTCAAGGAATCATAAATGAAATTACATGGGACAGAAGAGTCGATTGTTCTAGTTTTTATTTTTAAAAAAATTGAATAAAGAAGTAGGGAAGAAGAAAAAAAAATCTAGCCACCAACCCCAAGATATCTTATGAGTTTAAGTAATCAAAATTTATATTCTTTTAAGAAGAGAACCCACATATAAGGGTATAATTTCCCCATGTGGACAGAACAAAGAAGGGCAGGCAGGTAGTCATTGCTTACAATTAATGAAAAGATAGGTAGTATTTAGAGTGTTTTGTAAAAGGAATAACATGTAGGTCAGTGTCACTGAATCAGAAGTCTATGATTAGTAGATTGGAAAGTAGGAAAGGAGAATACTCAAAGTGGTTATGTTGGAGGTAGAACCAAGCTGGTAGATAACAGAAGCACTCAATTGAGCTCTCCCAAATTCCCCTGCAAACTAAACTATTGCCTCAAATTAAATACTGCAGTGGCAGAACAAACAAAAGGTTCATAAATCAATTTTCTGGTTTAAAACAACTTAAGAGATCACTGGGAAAAGTCTGTCTCATTGTAGTGGTGGTCTAATGGGCCTGGAACACAAGGCAGAAGCACAGCACAGGCTATGCCCCAGGAAGCCTGAAGCTGTCTTTGAGGTGGTTGCATTTGGAAGCTCTCATCCCAAAGACAGGGAGAGGCGTTGGACAATTCAGTAAGGAGATTGCAGGGGACCTTAGCTAGTGCTGGGTTCCTCACACTGTTGCATTGCCCATACATAGTTCCCAGTTGAAGTCTCAGGCCAAAAGGAGTGATAGCATTTGTGGCTACAGAGGAGCAAGGGTCCTGGTTTGAAGTTATGAGACAGAGAGAAGTAGTTGTTGTTACTCATGGGGGAATAAGGACATTGTATCAATTCTAAGATAGAGGGAAACAGTAGCAATTGTGACTGAAGGAGGAACCTGGTCAAAATCCTAGCTAGAGGAGGAGTACTAGCACTGGTGCTTATAGGAGAACAAGGTCCTTTCTTAGATTAAGACCCGAAAACAGACTGGGAGGGCAGTGACCATACCTTTCCCTTGATCATCCCTAAAAACAAAAACCTCTAGAACTATCTCTGAAAATAGCAACATAGAAGTCCTGAAGTTTAGGGACCAACTTTAACATTAAGTCAAAAATTAAGAAATAGATTGGAAAATGAGCAAACAAGAAGAAAATAATTTGACCATAGAAAGTTAACTATGGTGATAGAGAAGATAAAGACACAAACTCAGAAGACAAGGAAGTCAAAACAGCTGCATAATAATTCCTGGAAGAGGTCAAAAAGGATTTTTGAAATCAAATAAAAGAGAGGTAAAGGAAAAATTGGAGAAAGAAATGAGTGATACAGGAAAATTATGAAAACAGAATCAAATAGCTTAGTAAAAAGAGGCATAAAAAAATTGAACAAATGATAAAAGAGAGATGAAAATCCACTGAAGATAAAAAAACACCTCAAAAAGCAGAACTGGACACATTGAAAAAGAGATCACAAAAATTCACTGAAGAAAAGAACAATTTAAGAAATAAAATTGGCCAAATAAAAAAAAAAGAGGTACAAAAACTTAAAGAAGAAAATAATTCCTTAAAAAATAGAATTGAGAAAGTCTCATGATTCCATGAGACACCAAGAAACTGTAAAACAAAATTTAAGAAATGAAAAAATAGAAACAAATGTGAAATATCTCATTGGAAAAACACTTCTAATGTGGAAATATTTTTCATGATTGTACATATGTAATCTATATCAAATTGCACCCCTTGTCAAGGAGGTGGGAGAGGAGGGAAGATGAGAATATAATGCTTAAAATTTAGAAAGAAACAAAAAATTTTTGTATGAAATTGAAAAAAAAAAATTAAAGGCCCATGTTCAAAACTCTCTGCATTTTCTAAGGATTAAAAACAAGATGAATCACCAAATATTCTTTTCCCTTAAGGAACTTGCATTCTTTGGAAGGAAAACAACTAGACAAATAAGTAGCTATAATATATATATATATATATATAATATATTATATATTATTTATAATATATTATATATTAATTGTATCAATTATTAATTAATTAATAATTAATATAAATAATATAATATATATAATATATATCTATAAGTATCTAAGTACTCAATGGAGTTCACAGGTTTGGGAGAATTCAGGATTTAGAATGAGATAACCAAATTCACACCTCCCTTAGGGCCAGAGAGCACTCTGGGAGATAATCCAGAATCCCTCTCTCTCCAGAAGGCAGAGTTAACCTTTGGGAGATCACATATATAGAGGGAGCTCTTGGAGCTTGGGGACTTACTTGAGTTAGTTACTTGAGGGAGTTTTCTACCATCGACTAGGGTCAGAGAGGAGCACTCTGGGAGGAAGCCTACAAGCCCTATCTTTGAGGCAAGAGAGATTCATCATATCTTCTACTTTGGTGCTGGCTGGAGGCTGAAGAAAGCAGAGGCAGAAGTCAAGGACAAAGCTGCAAGATCTCTTGCAGAACTCTGCAAGATAGGGAGAGATAGGTCTCTGAGCTAACAGGGCTATATTGAAGGACACAATAAAAGTTCAGATCTTTTATCAGCTGGCTGCGATTTTGGAGTAATTATTTATTTCAACTGAGACTAAGGCTGCCTCCAGAAAACCTTCACACTTTAAAATAAATTTCATTTCTTTAAAGTAATCTCTAAGCCATCCTGGTTTTCCTCTTCTATATGTTCTCAAGATTATCAGTTTTCTTTTTAAAATGTGATGCCCTATGCTAAAAAACAGAAACAAAATATTACATTTTTAGTAGGACCATCACTCCTTAATCCTGGACACCCTCCCTTTGTCAATGCAGGTTTATCTCAATATGTTGATTTTTTCCCTGAGTTTTCAATCCTGTGCAAGACCATAAAGGGCAAGTGAATGTCTATGATATATGAATAGGTTAATAGCTTTGCAGAAAATACAGATTATCCTCTGAGGAGCTCCTGAAATTAGGAATGGCAAGATGAGGAACTATTTTGAAATTTAATTTAATTATTTTTATTTTTTATTTTTTATTTTTTTTGCTGAGGCCATTGGGGCTCACACAGCTAGGAAGTGTTGAGTGTCTGAGACCAGATTTGAACTCAGATTCTCCTGATTTCAGGGCTGAAAATTTCTTGAGGATTTTATAATATATTTGTTCTGGGGTCACAAGATTTTATTCTTGTGGAATTCTTTAGTTATTGTCCTTATCCTAATTATTCACAGGACCTAGTAGAAGAAAAGGGTTACTTCTTATAATACAGGTATAAAATAGTATAATATACTATTTGCAGCAAATGGTATTTATTGGTGAGAAAGGGCTTCCCTCTTCAAATAATTTGATGGTAATGGTAGTAATAGTGTATTATTTTCTTTGCCTTCTTAATCTTGTACAAGGGTCAGAGCAAGGCCAATTTTGGTTAGTTTCTGGTAGATTGAATGGAGTCTAAATTTGAAAAATCTAAAAAGGCATTCTTCTCCATGTGGTATTTTCTTTTTTTTTTTTTCTTTTCTTTTTAAGTCTGCTTTCTTCTAAGGTACTTGTTCTTTCCTTTCCCAACCCACCCATTCTTTTGTTGTGATTATTCTTATTCAGTAGGAATAGTGAGAACAGTGGATTTCTAACCTGTTGTTGGTGCTGTCATTTCAGACTTTTTGTGATCCCCATTTGGGTTTTTCTTGGCAAAAATACTGGAGTGGTTTGCCATTTGCTTCTCTGACTCATTTTACAGATTGGGAAACTGAGGCAAACAGGGTTAAGTAACTCATCCAGGATGATACAGCAAGTGTCTGAAGCCAGATTTGAATTCAGGAAGATGTCTCCCAGTCTCCAGGCCAAGTATTTGTACCATATAACTGCCCTTAAGGAATGGAGTAAGCATATGAGCAAGAGTAGTTAGGGGAATTCTAGAACATTTGTAACAAAATATGAAAGACCCATGTAACAAATATTAGCTATTGAAATTCCTCTTTTAGAACCTAAAGCATTACTTGTATGGACCGACTGCAGTGATTTTGATACTATATCTTAGAACTTTCACATATATAACGCAATCTGTTGGTCTGTTCTGTTCTTCTAGTATTACTATCAGTTTCAATTACTTTGAAATTACTTTTGAAAATACTTTATTATTAATAACATCTCAAATTTCATGAAAAATTTAAAATAGGCATGTAATTATACTACTGTCTCTTAAAGACTTTATTCATTGTTTTTAGATAAGTTCTAAACCCCAATGGCAACAGGCAGCTCCTTCATTCCAATTGAGAGTAGACGAGGAAGATGACGAAGACTACACTATTAAAAATGAACGATCTCCTGGTAAGATCCTCATTTCTAATTTACATTTAGAGAAATTTTTCAAAGAAAAATTTACTGATCATGGTAAATATGGTCAGTAAAGCAATAAAGTTGGGTCACAGTCATGATGTTTTTTCTAATAGAAAAAATCCATTTAAATGTTTTCTCTTAAATGAATGTATCTACTAATTTTTCATATAGTTATAAATGCCACAAGAGCTGCTATTTTAGAAACCATGATGACTTGTAATATTACTTAGTCACATTACAAATAGGGCATTCTGAGAATTCATATATTTTAATATTCTTTGCATGAAAAATTAGGATGAATTTTTCCTTAGAGGAATTTCACTTAAAAATACAAAAATTTTCCAAAAGTTATAGTTCATTAAAGCATTTTCCATTATAAATTATAAAGCAAATGTCATTAAAGCTCGAAGTAATAATGATTAAGTATGGTTCAGTGTATTTACTAAAATAGTTTTATATATATTTTATTCACAAGTTTTAACTTTGAGATTTTAAGCATAAAAGATTATGTTGAAAATTGGGTACATTATGACTTCATCTTAAGTTATGATTAGTCTTGACACATTTTCTTTAAACAACCTTTTTCTTGCAATAGATAAGATTTTAATTATGAAAAGAAAAAAGTAAAATGTAATAGAATGTGATTGCAAAAGATTTATTTGTATTATCTTACAGATTATCAAACTATTATTTTTAAAAATAGCATTTTATTCAGAATATTTAAGTGTCAAGCATTATTGTCTTAGTAATCATCTTTGTATATATTTAAGCGAACTACATGGAGCATATAGCAAAAAAGGGCAAAAAACGGGAACAACATTTTGATGAAAATCTTCCTGGACCATCTCCAAAAGGAAAAGGCAAAAATCCCCGTAAAGAACGTGAACATTTTAGAAGTGCTCTTGTTAACGTCATTATGTAAGTCTCATGAATTATTATAAATTTGTTTTTATGAGTTAAAATAGTCAAAAACTTGAGCAAGTTTTTAAAGATTTAAACCAAAGGATGCAAAGTATACATTACCATCAGAAATTATATGTATAAAAGCATTACATGCTAGCATAGGGTTTTCAATATATTTAAATGTGAAAGGGCATTATTCAAACCTTACTAAGTCATGGTTAAGCTCCTAAAAAGGTGTATACACCCTAAATATCTCAGTGCTCTGTGTTGGTTGATGAGTGGAATAATGGGAATTTTGATGGTGGTCACTGAGACTTATGGGAGATTCTAGCACAGATTTTTTCAACACCTAGAGGTCCTGTCTACTGAGGTCGATGGACAAAAGAAGGAGAGTAGCAAGGTGAGAAGGCCCAGCCTAAGTGGACGACTATTTTGTGATGTTTTCAGAGAGCAGCATAGATGTTCCTTCTCTTTAGACTTTTCTAAATATTTCCTAACTATTGCTTTATTGTTTGTTGTGACTCTTAGAAGTTACTAATATCAAAGAATTCAGAAGGTATTGAGCTTGAAGACTAATGACTATTTTGTCAGGGCTCATGCCACAATTTACACATGTGGCATGATACAGTTACTTTTCACAGAACCCCATTACACTTACAGTTATTTTTCTGACTTGAAGAGTAAAGAAATGGTGATGGATATTTGCACAAGACAAGATGGGACACTGGAGGCACCATAATCATGCTTTAAAGTGGCAAAAGGAACATGAACAACACTAATTTTTGGTAATTTATTGCTATAAAATACTCAAAATGTTTTATTAAAGATTTGAACTTCCAAATATCAGATATTTTGGCAGAGGATAAAGGTTTAAAAATGTTTTTATGGTTTTTTTTTAAGTTTTTTTAATGTTAACCTGACTTTAGTGTTCTTATGGTTCTCAATTAACTAACAAGGAGTTAGAGTTCTCTTTATATTGTTGACACCCAACTAAAGACCCAAATTGTGGTATAGGAGGCTAGGGAATAAAGATAACTGGGGATAACAGTTTAAAAACATAGACTAGAGATCAAACATGAAATATAACAGGAATTTCTGTCTATTTAGAATGATTTAAAAAATCATGTGCGACAAACATCTTTTTCAGTTCATAGAGATTGTTCCTTGTTTGATGCTTAATCTATACTTGTATCCTACTGATAAATTTCTCTGATACTTATTCCCAGCCTGGACTACATAGTGCTAGCTGTTCCTCAAATCTTCCCAAAATCTTATGCTCAATTCTTATTTGATCTCTAGATCCTGGAAGTTCCTGTCCTACTATTAACCAGATTTTAGCTATGAAAGAAAGGGTAGAAGAAAGACAAAAAAAAAAAAAAAGTCAAGATCCTGGGCATAGAGAATCCAGGACGATGGAAATGTTGAAGGAACTAAATATGTTGAAAGATGTAAAAATATAAAAGAAAAAAGCCAGGTAGGATGAAATACATTACAGGGAAAAAAAAGAAAGAAAGATGAGAATGGTAAAGAATTAAAATCTGAATTTATTGTGTTTTTTTAAATAGTTTACAGGCAACTAAATTGTTATTTTTGGCTCATTTGGTGATGGAAAAATGATTTTATATAAAATATTGTATAAATATTTGTGATTAAAAACAGGATTGAGAAATATAAAAACATTTCCAAAGTAAAAAGTTTGTATGACATTTTGCTATTAATTTTTAAATTTCTAAGTATATAGCACCAGATTTTTGCTCGAAAATGAAAGTTTGGGATGTCATCTTGTCAAGCCAGCAACAACGGTTGGGTCATGTATACTTATTGTGTATCTAATTTATACTTTAATATATTTAACATTTACTGGTCATCCTGCCATCTAGGGGAGAGAGTAGGAGGAAGGAGGGGAAAAATTGGAACAAAAGGTTTGGCAATTGTCAATGCTGTAAAATTACCCATACATACAACTTGTAAATAAAAAGCTATGAAAAAAAACAAACAAACAAATAAGCCAGCAACATCAAGATATAATACTCCTTAACAAAAAAAAACAAAACAAAACAAAACAAAACAAAACCCTAAAAACAGTCACGTAAATATAGATTTCTAGCAAATAGTATTGAAAATGTTATGAATTTGTTCTCTTTAAGAGATTAAATAGTTTTGTCCAGCAATAATATTGATACTAGACGTAGGAGCTTTCTTGATGGCAAAATTAGCTGCAGGATAAAGTGAGGTAGAAAAGTAAACAAAATCATTTTGGATGAGTTTTTTTTTTTTTTTAGTTTAAAAATCCTTCAAATTAAGTGGATGCTAAAATGATTGACAAATTTGAAATCTCTGGGCATTTGCGGCTTCTGTTTCATCACTCAAGGGATTCTATTTAGTTTAATTAAATAGATATTTCTTAGAATTTTACTGTAAGGAAGGTATTGTGATAAGTTTTAGGCATACAAAAATAAAAATGAAATAATCCCTCACTTTGAGAGTTTACATGTAGTGGTGGGATACAATAGATTCAGAGATAGATGGATACAAAGCAATATGAAGAGAAAAAAAATCAACAGCTATAGAATGGGAAAGAAATCAGAAGTGCTTCACCTAGGAGGTGATATCTATACTAAAGAAAGATAAAATTTCTGAGAGGCCGAAATGAAGGATGATACTACAGATGGAATGCAAAACCTGTGGAAAGGTAGAGAAATAGCAGAAACAATGCTGAATTTGAGAAAAAGGATGTGAGCTAATTTGGCTGAAATGTAGAATGAGGTAAGGATAGTAGGGGAAGATAATGTAATGTAAGAATAGAAAGGTAGAATGAACAAAATTTGTTGTTAAATGTACTTAATAACAAAGGTTTTTAAGCATAGAGATGACATGGTTAGAACTCTATTTGAGGAATATCTTATTGTGGAAGTAGGATCTAAAAGATCTGACAGTTATTAGATATGGGGAAGTGTTTAACCTAACCTCATCAGTATAAATTCAAATAACTGCTAATTCCTATATAAGGATCCCTGCAAGCCACATATTGACTAAGATTTTAAATAAAATGCTATTTATTTGTTTATTTTATTGGATATGTCTCATTTGGTTTCAATGCAGTCAATAGTATTATGGGTTGTAAATGGCCCATTGCATTTAATATTTCTTCTAAGATGTATCCCAACTTTAGATCTCTGATGTAATCTCTAAAAACAAAACTAAACAAAAAAAAACAACCCCCCCCCCAAAAAAAAAAAAACTTCCTTTACTTAGGAGAAATAAATACTGGATAATATCTCCCTTTTAAATTTATTTTGTATGTTTCCGTCCCTATAATTTTGCTTCTACCATTCACATCAGAACAATGAGAGAATGGGAGAAAATGAGTTGGATGGGGGAGGAAGAAGAAAAGGGATAGAAGATAGTGATAGTGGTGTTTGGAAGGAGTTAGAAGTAAAAGAAGAAGTATTGAGAAAGAAGGAGGAAAGAAAGGAAATGGCAAGTTTGAGTATTGAGCTGTGGTTGGTGATGTCTGAAATTAGAGTGCTGAAAATGAGGTGATACGTAAAGCTTAATTTTAAAAAGTGGAAGTTCCCCTCAACCTCTTTAGAATAGATGAGAGAGAGTGAGGTCAAAAAGAAATGAGCAAGGAAAATAAGAAAAGATAAATTACTGCAGTTTTGCCTATTGCAAACAACCTTACACCATCATTTATTGAATAACTATGTTATTGGTTAATCACACAGTTCCTTAAAAATATCTGTAAATTCTGTTTCACATATAGTCCTTGAATATTAGTGACTGAGTGCAGATATTCACTATTTTCTCATTGCCAGGATAAATTCAAGCATGATTAATTTCTTCTTTAAACATGTCATAATCATATAATAAAGCCTGGCATGAGTTATCTTGCCACAATTTGCATTAAATTTAAAATATTCTTTTTCTATTTAACTTCACCTTGAAATACTACAAAATAAATATTCTGTGAACGAGTGTTTCTACTGTGAATTTTTTAAACATTCTATAAACATGTTATATAAAATATGAATTAAGAGATTTTTTTTACAGTTGTAGGTGACTTTGAAAGAAATGTTATTACATTAAATTATTGAGAAAGCTGGAAACTAGAGGCTTAAGCTAATAAAAGCTTGGAATCACTGCCTACCAAATCACTTGAAATGAGGTTTGGGGCATACATATGTGAAGATTTATTAATTTTTAAAACTGTATTTATTTGTGTAATTTTCCCCATGTATATTTCTCTTCTTCTATTTGTACTTCGAAACAGTAATGGCTGACGCCAGCTGAGATTTTGCCTAGCAGAATTCATGTTGCTCTTGCTACAAAGATGAAAAAGATTAAAGATTACAAAATGAAGGTCTGGTGATATGGGCTTTTTAACCACTTGGTGACATGAGACAAGAGGTTGCTTGTACTCGGTTCTCCTGCTAACTATTTGCCTTTCAAACTCACCATTATTGCGTCTTGCTCTTGCATGCAATTTCTGAAATGGAGGTGAAGAAGGGAAGACCAGAGCAATAAATTAATGCTGTAATATCTGTCCAGTCTTCAGAATTTGAGACTCAAATCTGAAATCTAGAAGGTTATCATTAACATAAACTTCTTGACATAATTCATTTAATCATCTTTGAGTCTTCAGCCTTGTGTTAGGAATTGTGAGGAATGCAAAGCTACATACAATATGGCTTTAATGATCAAGGAATCTATTTGAGAAGATTACATGCATGTGAATAGCTATGTTATAATGCAATTTTGTTATCAGTGCTGAGAGTTATTCAAGAAAATTATTATAGTATTTTAAAAGAGGAGCCCTTTTGGCCAGAGAAGTAGAGTTTAATGGAGAAGGTAGTATTACATTTGGATCTAGCATGTAAACTAGATTTTTGCCTCAGATACTTATTAACTGTATGATCCTGGGCAGATCTGTTTACCTCAGTTTTCCCAATGTAATATGAAGGTGGTAATAGCACTTAATTCAGAGCATCATTGTAAGGATGTAAGGATTAGTATTTAAAGTGCAGTACCTGCCACATAGTAGGCACTCTATAAATGCTTATTTCTTCTCCCCATTTGTTATTTAGTCTCATTTGAGCTTTCAATAAAGCAAGGTAATTCCTTACTTAATCTTGATATTTTACTTTTACTTAATCATTTCTCTAACTCATTGACTAAAATGGCTGTTTCAAAATTTCTGTTTTTTTTTTTTTTCAAATCATCCATGGACATCTCCTCCTTCTATCTTATCAGCTAGGCACTTATTTCATATTTCAAATATAAAAAATTAAGTCCATTTATTGATAGCTTTCTCTTCTCTTCTTCTTATCTCAAATCCCCCTATGATTACTGACTATATCTCTTCCACTCTATTCTTTGAAGAAGTAGTCCTTCTTGCCAAAGACTTGATCCCTTGATTCACCTTTGATCATCCCATCTTCTTCAGTAGATTGCCTCCTCCATCAACAACCCTCTCACTAATTGTAATCTCTATCTACTAATTCCTTCTTGTCTACAAACATAAAATTGCCTCCCTTATTTTAAAATACAAAGAAATCTTCTTTAATCCTACCCCATCCCCACTAACTTTCAACTTGTATATTCTTTTCCCTTCTCTCCTAAATTCCTTGAAAAATCCCTTTATTTGTTCTAACCCTCTCTTGACCACTAACCTCTTCATCCAATTGAAACTGCTCTTTTCAAAGTTTCTAATAATCTTTTAATTGCCATATATAATGATTTTTTCAGCTCTCAACACTTATTGCCCTCTTTTCATCATTTACACCTTCTTCTAGTGCTCTCTCCAGAATTTTTAATCACTATTCTGCCTTAGTTCCTCTCATCTCTATTTGATTTTTCTTATTCTATCTTCATCATTGGATTCTTATCCTTGTTATTCCCATTAAGTATAAGTATCCCCCAGTGCTTTGCCCTCATCTCTATTCCCTTTTTTCCCCTCTATATTGCCTTACATGAGAGTTCCATGGGTTCATTTATCACTTCTATGCAAATTATTTTCAGATTTATATATATATATGTATATATATATGTGTGTGTGTGTGTGTAGATATATGTGTATGTATATAAATATATACATATATGTATTATCAGCCATATCTCTTTCCTGAACTTTATCCCTAAATCATTAACTGCTTATGCATATTTTAACTGGATGTCTCATAAGCATATCAATCTCAATATATCCAAACAAAAATTTTATTATCTTTCTCCAAAAAACCTATTCCTCTTCTGAAGTTCCCAATGATTGTCAAAGGCAACCATATCCTTCCAGTTAGAACTTCCAACTAAAGGAAGATATCCAAGCCAAAGACACCTTTGTTCCTCTCCAGGCTGCACTGCTCACTCATCTTCACAGAACTTTGTCTACCATGCTATAGAAACCTCTCTCACCTTGGAAGCTCACTCTACCCTTGGACTGCTTCTCACACTGGAAGTACCCTCTGCTCCTGATGACTCATCTCAGGCTGGTTCTTCTAAGAAGGTCCAATTTAAAAAGACTCAAACCAAAAAATAAGTTCTTGAGGACAGGAACGATCTATTTTTTTTTTTGCTTGTATTTGTATTGCCAACACTTAGCACAGTGTATGACACATAATAATCACTTAACAAATGCTAAATTGTTTTAATTTTAAAACAATTCTAACCTACCATCCCACACCTTTTAGATCCACTATTATGACAGAACATGAAAATAACAAATGTTGGAAAGGATGTGGCAAAATGGAGGCAATACTGCATTGTGTGAAGTTGTATACTGATTTGTCCATTCTGTAGAGCAAATTGGAACGATGCCCAAAGAGCTATAAAACCATGGCTTTGGCCAAGGAATACCTTGTTCTAGGTCACTATCTGAAAGAGACAAAAAATAAAAAGATCTTTGTGTACAAAAATATTTATAGTAGCTCTTTTAGGAGTGGCAAAGAATTGGAAATTGGGGGCTATCCATCTATTGAGTAATTACTGAACAAGATGTTGCAAATGATTGTGATGGCATAACATTGTATACTGTAACAACATTATTGTATGATGATCAACAGTAAGATTTAGTTCTTCTCAGCAATACAATGATCCAAGACAATTCAAAGGACTTATGATGAAAAATGCTATCCACTTCTAAATAAATAATTGATGGAGTCTAAATGCAGATCAAAGAACAATTTTTAAAATTTTTCTTATGGTTTTTGGTTTGTTTTCTTTCACAACATGAGTTACATGGAAATACGTTTTGCATGATTGCACATGTCTAAGCGTACATCAAAACTGCTTACCTTCTCAAGATGGGGAAAGGAAAAGGAAGGAGAAAGGAAGAGAATTTGGAATTTAAAATTTTTTAAATGTTAAAAATCATTTTTACATGTCATTGAGGAAAAATAAAACATTAAAGGAAAAAATGCTGGTTGACAAATGGACTGACCCAGATACTTAAGTCATCTTCAGTTCTTTATGGTTATTCAATGCATATACCTAGTACAATTGGTAGATCTTGTTTCAACCTTTATATATATTTCCTATGTACATTCTTTCTCTCTACCCACAAAATTTTTTTTCTTAAAAATTATTTTTATTGATTTGGTTAAATATTTACCACTTAAATATAATATTTTTTCGACAATAATTTTGACTTCCAAAATTCTCTTCTTCCCTCTTATCTCTCCCTACTCCTTGAGAAGCCAAGCAATTTGATATCAATTATATATGTGAATTCAAGCAAAACATTTCCTTATTAGCCATGTAGCCAAAAAAAACCCACAAACAAAATAAAATGATAAAAATAAGAAAATAAAAACAATTTGTTGCATTCTACATCAGTTCTCTCTTTGGAGATGGATAGCATTTTTCCTCATGGGTCCTCTGGAATTGTCTTGATAAGATAGCAAAGTTTTTCACATTTGATCATCCTTAGAATATTGCTGTTATTGTACACGGTGTTCTCTGGGTTCTGCTCATCTCATTTTGAATGATCTTGCTTAACAATGTCCCATCATGATCATATACTACAACTTATTCACCTGTTCTTCAATTGATAGGCATTCTCTGGCTTTGAGTTTTCCTTTAATTCCTGTAATACTTTTATTATCCAACTTTATTTTTGTTTTTGTGTTTTCTTTTTTCCTGTCAATGTTTTATACTTAGTTTCTGAGATAATTTAATACCTTGGATAATTTACAAGAGATAATTTATTAAGTATTAATTTGGTTCTATATTTTAAAAAACAAATACACAGTACCGGACTCCTAAAATCACACAACAGGATTTATTGGTAATAAATCATAGATAGTAAACACAAATACAAAAATACAATTTGTCCCAAATCTTAGTGATAGTTTTAAAGTGGCTTAAAACAACACTAAGACTTTTGGGACACCTTGAATTACAAAGATGTTAATGCTAGTCAGCTTTGCTTTATACTCAGTTTCTTATCTGTCTTTTCTGGTGTCTATAATATGCAGATCAGGAGAGGTGATTGTTCTAAGAATTTTAACCATATCTAGAACAACAAATTGGGTCTATGTAGCAATATCAGTTAGATTTCATCCCCAAGAAGGCCATGGGAACTAAATCTTTTCACTAGTCACCATATCTAGTCAATCAATTAAAAACATTTATTTATTAATTAACATTTATTATATTTAAAAACACTGCTTAATCATCTCCCAATAAGCTACATAAAAATGCACCTAAGGATTTGTAGAATTCATTTGGTTTTGTGGATTCATCGGTTATTCTATATTTTTCTGTCTGCCTGTCCCTAATTTTCTCTTTGAGGTATGATCTAGGAGTGTTATCTTTGGACTTCCATTAGCCTAAGCTTACCTGGAGCTGAATAATATTGTTCATCTATCCTTTGTGGAAAGCATCAGTGTCATCCTGGGTGATGTATTAACTTGCCAGTGAATTGGATTTAAATGAGGCAGAGGTGTGCAAAGTTGTCAGTGTTTACTTAATACTGCAATCATGAAAGTTTGGTGAGAAGACCAAAGTCAAGGTGACTGGTGATGGTCTGAGATGTAGTGGATGATTTCCATTTTCCATAGTTGACCAAACTCCAAGGGCTCCACAGAGCCTGCTTCAGTCACCTTCACGGCCACTGTAACAAGTTGTTCTCATCTGACCATTCTGCTAAGGAAGTCTTTTGGGATTTGGAAAGACATCGCACTAACTCACTCACAGGCTTGAGATCTATAGGTTACCCTACCTGGCTTAGCCCATCTGCCAAGAGGGGTTACCAAAGTGTGGCCACTATAGATGCTAGAATTCTTGGAGACCTAGTTATATAAATAATGAGATCATTGACTTTCATTGTATATGCAACTTTATTATGGAGCATCTTATTTATTTCTCTTGAGAAGTTTTCTACTTCTGTTCTCTGAAAAGACTATAGTAGTAATGATGATGATAACTAACATCTATAGTAGTGCTTTTTAGGTGCCAGATGATGAAAAAGGCATGTTGGCACATTATTGTAACATTTTAATCACAGCAGAAACAGATGAACAAGTGAAATTATATTTATTGTTGTCTTTTAATACAAGATTATACCAACTCTGCCAAATTTTTTATTTGTTATCCCCCACTTAGTTAGGTCTGAAGAAAACTTGGGAGCTAAGCCTTCCTTCCAACTTATACTTTTGTTCAAAATGAGTATGTGAAGATTATTATCATATATGTTACTGAAAAAGTATGTTACTTTCAGAGTATCTGTAAACTGGGTTAATATTTACACATACTCTAAATGAAGTGTTTGGGCCTTCTTATACTTCAAAAACAAGTGGGCAATGTAAGACTGAAGGACCTTTTGTATATTGTGATTTCATGGATAGGTGGATTACAAAGATGAAGAATTCACCACCACACAATGATCCTTTAGGTAATGAGCATCTTTATACTACTTGGATAAGCCACATCTGAGAATGTTTGTTTCTAGGACCATATTCCATAGCCTTTTAACAAAGAAGAATTTACCAGAACTTAAACTCAATAGAATCTATGAAATGAAAAGATAGCAAAAAAGAGAAATCTAGAAAGCGAAATATAATTGAAATATTAGAATGAAATAAGTAAGAATCAAGAATTTACATTTGAATTGGGAAAGAAGAGACAATGTCACTTTAAAATTCCACGCTTTTAAGGATTACAGAGGTAAGTAATAAAGAAAAACACAGGGATCTGAGTGTGTTTTGTTCTGTTTTATTGATTTTAAGATATGAAGACAAAGGGGAGTTTAAAAAAATATACTACAGAAGTGAGGAATAAGAGGGAGAAATTTACTATTTCTCAAAACTGGAGTGTGCTAGAATAGTTCACACTTGGAGTAAGGATTCAAAGGGGAGGAGAATAGATATTTCAGGAATATATGTCCCTGAATTCTAAATAACCAGCTTTCAAGTGAACTTTTGGACAAATTCTGTATTTCCATTACTTTCTTAAATGAGATATAATTAGAGGAATATGTAAAAAAATATTTTTAGGAAATTTTTTTTTGGAGAAATATGTCACCTAGGCTATAAATTTCAAAGGTATGTTTGACTATAGATTTTGCTTATGATTTAAATAAAATCACAACTATGATTTTATTTTTACTCTTCGCTTACATTCTAAGATACATATTGTACATTCCCATTTTTCATTTTACATTAATTTGAATAGCATGTTTATGTGATTTTTCTAGGCAGCAAGACAGTGCCACAGACCAAGCTTTAGTGGATCAATCACAAACAGCACCAACCAGTATAGAGAAAGACATTTTGGTAAGGGATTACTTTCTTGATAATTATACTTGAGAAAAGTAGGAACCTTAGAAAATATGTATACAGACTTCCTTATAGAGCTTGTGTGGTTCTGATAGCACAACCTGAAGAATGGTGTATATATAGGGTTGCTTTGTTCATGTAAAGAGTTTTTCTTTTCTTTTTACCTGGAAAGCACAAAGATTAGGGAGTGAGTAGCTACGTTTTCCTTTGTGTTAGAATCAATCTCCATCATTTATCATTTAAATATTTATTTTTATAAGAATTTTTTTATTTTTAAAATGTATAGTAAAAGGTATTAGAAAATTTAATGTCTAATCAGTTTACTACTATCATTGAATACATTTTTTATAAACAAAGTATCATGGATTGCCTTATTCTTCAACATTAGAGGTTTTCAATTGCTTAGATATTTCAAATAGTTTCTAGTAATTGGAATTTTAAAAAATGGAATAACCTTTGACAAACTATAGTACACATTCCTATTAAAAACACTAGAAACAGGAATCAAGGGACCTTGTATTAAAATGATAGACACTATTATATAAAAACAAAAGCAAGCACTGTCTCTAGTAGGGATAAATTCGAAGCCTTCCCAATAAGCTCAGGGATGAAGTAAAGTTGTCCATATCATCACTATCATTCTGTATTGTACTAGAATTGATCATTATAACAATAAGACAAGAAAGAAAACTTGTAGGAATGAAAAACGGCAATCCCTCCTTGCAGATGATATGTAGATACACTTAGAGATGCCTAGAGAATTAACTAAATCAACTAAAACTTAGTTTAACCAATTAACAACCAGCAGAGTTTCAGAATACAAAATCAATCCACACAAATAATAAGCATTTCTATATCTGTCCAACAGAGTCCCATAGCAAGAGATAGAGAGATTCAATTATTGGGTGTCTACCTGCCAAAAGAAACTCAGGAACTATATGAACACAATTACGAAACTTCTCACACAAATAAAGATAAATCTAAACAATTGGAATAATTGCTTGTGGGTAGCCCAAGACAATATAATAAAAATTACCATTTCAACTAAGTTAATTTACTTATTCAGTGCCAAAGCAGACTACTAAAGAATTATTTTATAGATTTAGATAAAATAGTAACAGACTTGATTTGGAAGAACAAAAAGATCAAGAATATCAAGGGAATGATTTAAAAAATGTGAAGGAAGATCACCTAGCAATTCTAGATTTCAAATTATATATTACAAAGTGGTAATCATCAAAATAATTTGGCACTGGCTAAAAGTGGCAGATCAGTGGAATAGATTAGGTACAAAGAACATAGTAGTAAATAACTATAATAATCTAGTGTGTAACAAACCTAAAGATTCAAACTTTTGGAGTAAGAACTAATCATTTAATAAAAATTGCTGGGAAAACTGGAAAGCAGTTTGGCAGAAACTAGGCATAGAATGACATCTTACATTGTATAACAAAACAAGGTAAAAATGGGCAAATGATTTAGACTTACAGATATCACAAGTAAGTATGATATAGGAGAGCATGAAAAAATTTACCTGCCAGATTTATAGATAGAGATAATTTGGTTTACATGAAATTAAAAAGCTTTTACATAAGTAAAGCTAAAAAAATTAGAAGAAAAAAAATTTACAGTGTTTCACTGATGATAAAGGCTTATTCTCAAATATATGGGATACTGAGCCAAATTAAAAAAAAAAAAAGAACCATTTCCTAGTTGATAAATGATCAAATAATATTAATAAGAAATTTTCAGTAGAGGAAATCAAAGATATCAATAGTCACATAAAAAATACTTAAAATAACTACTATTTAGAAAAATGCAAATGGAAACAACTCCGAGGTATCATATCACACCTATCACATTAGCTAACATGCCAGAAAAGGAAAATGATAACTGCTGGAGCAGATGAAGATAAAATTGGAAAAGTAACACAATTTTGGCATGGTTCTTTGAATCCGATCACTCTGGAAAACAATTTGGAACTATGACCAAAGGGGTGTAAAACTGTGCATACTCTTTGACCCAGTCATACCATTACTAGGTCTGTTTCTCAAAGAGATCAAAGAAGAGAGAATCCTAGGAAGGTGGCAGAGTAGGTTGGTAAATTTCAAGCTCTCCAGATTTCCCCCATGGACAGAACAAATTTGCACCTCAAAGTGAACATAGGCTCATGAAAAATCAAGATTTGGGGAAGAACAGGGGTCCTCCTGTTACAACCCAAGAAGACAGAAAGACTTCAGGTTGATGACTAACCAGTGTGAAGTGCCGACACCTCTAGGATAGCTCCACAGAAACACCAAATGGGGACCCTTGGGGCTAGCTGGGTGTGGCTGGAGCTTCAGCAGGAACCACAGAAACTTTCACCTCCTAGATAGCTTGTGAAGTTGGGGGTCTGAGCCTGGGAAGATTGAGTGAACCTTAGCTGATTAGGAATGCCAGGCCCAGTTGTATTGTAGTGATGTGACCCTGGACAACAAGGAGCCAGTACTCCGCGAGCGCAGAATCAGTGGATCAGGGATGCTGCTGGCTGTGGAGCAGGAGTAGGGAACTTTTGATTTGGGGTTCTAGGTCAAAGCAGAGAGCTAAAATAAAGCTAGAGGCACCATTCCCCCACCCCAAGATTAGAGGTGCTTACACTAATATTTCTCATTTAAAAAAGAAAAAGTGAATCAGCAAAGAAGAAAGACCCCAACCATAGAAACTTACTATGGGAATAGGAAAGACCAGGGTTCATCTTCAGAGGATGATACCTATTAAGAACCATGCCTAAGTGAAGGAGCAGGTCAATTCTCTGAGAGCCTCCACAGCTGGGAATCATAACACTTGGAAGGAATTGCAAAGCAGCCTTTACTAATGCAGGTGTTCCTTGTGAATTGGGAATAAAATAAATTGGAGGCAAGAGGGAAGAGAAGAGAGACCAAAACAGGCATTTTTCAAAAGTCTCTCATCAGTTACTGGAGTAAGAACTGTTTCTACCCAAAGAACAACGTTAAATGGCTCCCTGCCCAGAGAGAATTTATAGAATTCAAAAAAGACTTTAAAAGTAAAATGAGAGAGATTGAGAAAAAACTTAAAAAAAAACCCCCACCTAAAACCATCTCAGAAAAACAGAAAGATTAAAAAAAAAAAAAGTTAACTAGAAAAGGAGACACAGAATCTTAAACATGAAAACTCTCTGAAAATTAGAATTGGGCAAGAAACCATTGAAGCTGTAAGAGACTCAGAAGTAACAAGACAGTATAAAGAATAAAAAAAAATAGAATAGAATGTGAAATATAAGAAAAGCAACACATTTGGAGAACAGATCAAGAAGAGAAAAAATAAAAATTATTGGATTGCCTGAAAGCTGTGACCAAAAACAAAACAAAACAAAAAAACCACCACCTTGACACAATAATGCAAGAAATAATCAAAAAAAATTGCTCTGGAGTGTTAGAACATGAGGGGAAAGTACAAATAGAAGAAATAAACTCATCCCCACCTCAAGGAGATCCGTTGTGGAAAACACATAGGAATATTATTGCCAAATTTTGAAACTCCCAGATCAAAGAGAAAATTCATCAAAAAAAGTTTTAAAAATTAAAATATTCTGGAGCATTAGAATTATACAGGACTTCTCAGCAGCTACAATGAAAGACCACAGGTCCTGGAATCATATGTACCAACAATCACAAAAACTAGACCTGCAACCCCAAAAAATCCTATCCAGCAAAATTAACTATAATATTGAGTGAAAAAAACAAAAAGGACACTCAATGAACTTGAATATTTTTAGGACTTTCAACCAAACCTGAACTCAATAAAATAAATTAACATGTAAGAGCCAATATCAAAGATCAATTTCAAGGAACTTAACCTGAACAAATTGTTTTTTATATGGAAATATAGACCATATATTTAGGAATGACATCAGCAATTGGGTAGCTCAAAAGAAAAATTGGGGCAGAATTGAATATGATCTGACTCTAAAAAACAAAACTGTCTAGAAAAAGGTAAAAATAGTAATTATGTTATACAAATGAAGTGTGGAGGAAGAATAGACACAGAGGCATTGGCAGGAAGAGGAGAACTTGTAGTTTTGAAAATTACTTACTTCAGGAATGGGTTAAATAGGCAACATTACATATATATCATGAAGGGTACAGCACCTTCCAAAGTCTATTAAAAAATAAGAAAGGAGTTAAGAGGGGAAGGAAAGAATAAGGAGTATAAAAAGATAAATTGATTTATGGCAGTGGGACAAGGTGTGTAGATTAATGGTCTAGGGATAAAGGATCAGATGGAGTACAAAAGCCTGTGTAGAAAAATAGTAGTGGAACAAGATTTGTAGATTAATGAGAAAGGGATAAAGAGGAAAGGAAAGGGTAGTATAGGATATGGAGAGGTACAGAAGAGTATTTAGATTAACAGGAATTGGATAAGGTGGGAATGAGATAAAGAGGGGAGGAGAAGATAAGGGAAGAATCCATGGATAGGGTGGGGGTGGGGATTAAGTAATAGCAAGGCAAGTTAAGGAGCAGAATTAAAGTAGAAAAGGTAACAGGGATAGGAAATAAGAAGATATACAGAAATACTACAATAAGGATCAGGAGTAAAATTTTTTGGACAAAAAGGACTAGTAATCATTGATCTTGAACAAAGTCAAAGACTCAAACAAGAGAGAAATCTATATTATATATAGGCTATATTAATACTGTTTTAGATACATGTTTACATATGGGTAAATGCATATTTTATATTATATATGTATGTGAGTATATGTGGATGTGTATACATGTAGGTCTATGTATGTGTGTGTATATAAATATATGTATATGTGGATGGTCTGGGTCTGTGGGTGGGTATGAATTGTGTGTGTATGTATCTGTATATGCATACATACACAGATACACACACACACACATATACATCTGTGTTTAGCTATAACCTGCTTAGAGAAGATGGAAGGAATGAAGGGGGAAAGAGAATAAAAGAATAACTTACAAGGAAGCAAAGATGGACATTCATGAATATATTTCTTCTATTATTCTATGTGCTGTCTTGAAAGGGAAACTTATTGCTATGTATTTTGAATCCTCCCTGATGTTCTGCTGGGCACATGGCAAACATGGTGTTTTTAATTTTAATTTTTATTTCCTTTCCTTCTTTTTTTTTAATATTTGTTTTGTTTTCTTATTTTGCATTTAGCTGCATCAAAAAGTAAAAAAGAAACAAGAAATTTAGAAAAATGTATGAAATTAAAAAAGAAAAAAGATCAAGGAAAAGAGAGAATGGCTTATTTGTACAAAAATATTTATAACACCACTTTTAGTGGTGGCAAAGAATTGCCCACCTCTGGAATGCCCAATCTCTGGAAAATGGCTGAATAATTGGTTATGATGGGATACTGTTGTGCTATAAGAAATGGTGGGGGGCAGCTAGACGGTGCAGTAGATCACAGCATCTGAAATCAAGAGGATCTGATTTACAAGTCAAATTTTTTAAAAGTTATCTTAAAAAATGTATTTACATATAACTAGGAAATATTTAATGAAATAAATAAAAATATTTTTAAAATTTACCTTGGAATTTGTATGCTAAAGTGATAGTATCCCACAAACTGATTTTTCATTCATCTTTCTACATTAAATTCAGCTTGTGCTGTGTTAAATACCAGTTCTGCATCTTGTTTTTTTTTTTTTTTTTAAATAGCATAGTTATTGCTTGAGGCAAGCAGTTTTGATTTCTATAGGACTTTAAATTAAAAAAACAAACTTGACAATATTAAGATAAGAAAGAAAATTACATGAATTTTTAAAATCTGTGAACCATATCTTATTTTCTGAAAATTAACTCTTGTTCAGTAAAAATATTTACCCAGTAAGGATGATCCAATTATTTTAGGATAGATAGTGCTAAACTCATCTAGACTCTCTTATCTCTTGTAGCGGTACTACTATTATATCCACCATGGAATTGATACAGAGCATGTAGCTCCAATGGAAGATTCTTGGCTAGAACATGTCTTGGACTTAGTCCCCAAACACCTGAAAGTACTCACTGACAGAATACTTGTACTTTCGGATGAAATGAGAGAAGATTATCTTCTCAGTGTAAAGAAATCCATCGGTAATTTTTTTCATTTTTTACAATTGTTTTATTATTATATTACCAATTGAGTAAAAAGGTGACTAGAATTTGTATGGCATTTTAAAAGAATACTGTAGTAGATAGAGTAGTGGACTTAGTGTCAGAAAGAAGTGATTAAAAATCCTACCTCGACATTTAACATCTCTGTGATTCTGGGAAAAACATTCATTTCATCTCTTTGGAGTTTCAAGCATCTCCCAAAGATCATATTATCATAAGGTCATAGATTGAGAGCTGGAAAGTACTTTAGAGGTCAACAACCTAAACTTCTCATTTTATAGGTAAGGAAACAGAGTCCTAGAGAGGTTAAAGTGATTTTTCCCAGTATCAATCACATAACTTGGTAAGGGTCTAAAGTGGAATTCCAACAGGTCTGTCAATCTTTGTTCCAATACCAAATGTTCCCTGCAGTGAGAAAATCACAATTCCTTTGTGTGTGTGTGTGTGTGTGTGTAATATGTATAGGTGTACATGTATGTGTGTATATCTGTAAACCATTTCTTTTTCTCTGAAAAAATTTTTTTGAAAAATACATATTATCTTCTAAAGTTTAGAGAGTGCAATATGTGAATGAAAGAAGTCCTGATGTAGTCATGGATCTTTGAAGTATTAAAATATTGAAGTCTCAAGTAAATGTCTTCATTAAAGAGCTGCTTTTAAAAACAATTCCATCAGTTTGACACATTTATGAATCTTCTATTCATGTGTGGCATTTCTTACACTGCTTTTAGAAAAATTGTAACTCATGGGCAGATTTCATCAGCACCAGGAAAGCAGAAACAAAAATGAAAAGTTAAACTGATGCTTGGTGGGTATTTGTTTTGGTAATGGATAGGGCATTAGAATTAAAGATATAATTGGGAAAAAAAGCTATTAAATTGTCAAATGATCTTGAGAACCTATTATGAACAACCTATTCCTTTCAAGGAACTCACTATGTAGTTGGTGTAATAAGTACAAACATGAAATATTAAATGACAATAAAAATAACTATTTAAGTGACATCACAACAGAAAATGAATAATGGGGAACTTTCTTTTGAGCTAAAGACCAATATCTGAGTATATAGACTAGATATAGTCTTTATCAATAAATTGATAAAGACTATATTGTTTCCCAATAGAACATTCTTTAAGGTAAATATTTGCTTTTAAAGACCATTTAATTTTCATATTTGTGTTTAAATGCAGTTTGTATGAACAAGGTTGTTTAACAAAATTTCTTGTATTTTTTTAGTTGACTTTGTTTTAAGAGATCCAAGAGAAAAAGAAGAAGACAAAAAGAAAGAAGAGCTTCCTCCCCATCGTTTAGAGTAAGAAAACATACTTCATAAATGTGAATTACATAGAAAATGATGCATGTGGATAGCTATATGGTTATTTATCAAGGGTATTTCTCTTAATGCATTTTTATGTGTATCTCTTGCCCATATAAGGTTGTGTTTAGAGTATATAAGAAATAGTGGGTTTTGAATATGTATTCATATACATTTATAAAAAAGCATTTTAGGATTATAGGATCCAAAATAGTATTACCTTGTCCAATTCCTTCATTTTACAGAGATGAAAACTGAGACCCAGAAAATTGAAATGACTTGCTCATTGATACATAGGTAATAACTCAGAAATGGAATTAAACCCAGCTGTCTGTATTGCTGTGCTCTTTCCACTGTAGTAATTTGCCTCTCAAATAAATCAGTTGTTATGAACTTTGACCCAATCCTTAATAAAAATAACTAACCTTTAGTAATGCATTCCTCAAATAGCATTCATAATTGGAACCAGATTCATTTTTCCAAGTAACTGGCTCAGGGTCTATATAGTTAGTTTTCTTTCATAAAAAAATATACTCTGAATTGTTTTCTGTGATTATAAAAAAATGCCAGAATGAGATTAGGGAAGGCATATTTGAGGAACATTTAAGAAGCTGATGCGATCCAGATGTGTAATTTGATTGGCATCGATAGGAATAACTAGTGATAATAAGTCAAAGTTAAATGTCATTTGAAAAATCCAATAGTGAGAGAGTAAAGAGATAAAATAAGTTTTTAAGTTATGTAAAAAGAAAAAAATAAAGAGAAATGGGGGACCCTTAGAAAGTAAGGAATGATGATTTAGATCAGTGAGCTTCACATTTTATAAGTTATGTTTGCAGGATTGGGAAAAATGACACCTATGTTGCTGCTGTTCCCACATTAGATGGATTGTAACTTTTCTGAAAAATGGATACTTTGTATTAGAAGAGTGTGTGAGTGAGAGAGAAAGAGGGAGGGAGGGAGGGAAGGAGGGAAGGAAGAGGGAAGGAAAGAGGGGAAAGGAATGAGGGAAGAAGGGAGGGAGGGAGGAAGTGAGGAAGGGAGAGGGAGAAGAAGAGGAACAGGGAGAGGGAGAGGGAGAGCTTTTGGGAGTTTGCAGAGGAGTGTTCAGCTGTAGTAGTTGAAAGGTAGATGGAAACAAGCCTCCAGGTTAGGTGAGAATGTAATCCATCTTCCCACCTTCCTATTCAAACCACAATCCCTTTGAAAGTCATGCCATGGTACCCAGTGCCTAGACTACTGATTTAGGTAATAGGACCTGAAAGATGAAGGAATTGATTTTCAAATAAGAATATGAAAGTTAGGCTATGTTAACACAGAGAGAATTTTTACATGAGAAGAAAAATTTAGGGAATTTCCAAATGCAAGCTGCAATAGATCCATGAAAAGAAAGTTTAGAATAAAGGAAATAATTTGATTGTATTTTGAAATGAATAGGAAATCTGAAAAAAATAGTTATGAAGTAGCATAGATGACTGAATTTTTCTTTTTAAATTTTCATAATTCATTATGATGTTTAGGGAAAGGGTTGAGAATTTGGAGAAAATATTAATTTATGGTTAATGTTAGTTTGTGTTATGTATTATATTTAGTTTGATCTAATTAAACACAAATTACATAGTTTTAATTACAAATACATACTTTCAACTAAATGTCAAGATGCTTGTTTCTTCTCCAGATGCTAAATTAACAGAGTAGATAGAGATTACCTTAGAGTTGTACACTAAGACACAAAGCCTATCAACCTGGACCAGGGCCATGTTTCATCAACTGTGACTGCCCCTTTGAATTTGATTGAATACCATCTCTCCATTTTCTTCCATCTAGAGAAATAAGATCTACCTGGTCTCCTGTAAAATTAGAATTGAGACACTGCTCTTGGCACCAAATTTAAAAGGACACATTCTAAGAGAGTAACTTTGATTCCTGTAAATGAAGATGTAATGGCTTAATCACGGCAATTTTCTTACCCCCACCGTGATTAGTTCCTGCTACAATGCACATCCTGGCTGAGCCTCTTCCTATTACATGTCACTTGTACTGTTCTTGGACCTGGGATCCTTCCAGTGACACATTTACTTAGCCCTTTGCACTGAACCAAATGTACTAGAAAGACTTGACACTTTAGAATGACATATCAGTGGCTTATTCTGGAGGGAGGAAGAAAAAAAGAGAGCCAGAGGATCAAGTCTTCTGAACAGATCTTTTCCTGTCTCAGTTTCTTGTCCTTCTAGTTGTAGCCTCCTCCTCCTGCTGCCTTCATAAAAGGCTAGGAGATTTCTGTGAATACATCTATCATTTAGAAGCAAAAACATTTCCCCAAACTGCTTATGGGTTTCAGGTTTATACTGCCCTGTGAGTATTACTTTCAAGCTGTAATATCATAGAATTTCAGAATTAGAAGGTACCTCAGAGGCCATCTAGGACAATCAACATCTGAATAAGAATTCCCTCCACAGTGTCCCCAGTAAGTAGCCTTCATTTGAAGGTGCCCCTTTAAATTAGTAGTCCATTACCTCCTGAAACACTCCATTTTAGTTTTTGGATAATTCTGTTTGGAAATTTATTTTTCCATTGGACTAAAATGATCTCTCTTATTCCCATCCATTGCTCATGGTTATTTACTTAAGTGCCATATAAATCCCACATGAGAGTCCTTCAGACACTTGAAAACAGACATTACCCTAATTCTGCTATTATCTAGATGGGATCTGACTAGTTCAGAGTACAGAAAGGACCATGCAATAATCAGGATAAATGATAAAACCAGTTCACAATTCCTGAACAGTCACCCCACTTGATGCTGATAGGGCAAACTAGAGGGTCACTTCCTGTCTTGTTTGAGCTCGGTGACCACTATTTATCCCGTTGCCACATTTCTGACTATGTCTGCATTCATGTTTTCCTTTGGATACAGTATTTTTACAGCCAGTTATTGCACATTTTACTTGAGAGGGGAAGCTTTTTCTTTGTTCATGCAGTCTAGCCTGAACTTTCACATTGAGCTTCCTGTATTAAGTGAGGTTTTCTCCAAGAATTGCTTCTCTGTTTTTTCCCATTTGATAACCCTCCTCACTGCATTGCAGAGAATGGCAACCACATATTTGCTATGGTCACAGCCAACAGATAAATGTCCTTGTACTCCTTTTTTTAAATTATATAAAAAATGGCAATATATTTTCCATTTTTATTATAAAAAGATAACATTGTATTTGATTTTCCAGTCATTTATATTAAGATCTTACTCATCTTTTAAGCCCTAACTTAAATAAAAATTCTTTAATTAATACTTTAGTGATACACTCTAGCTAAAAGTGATTTTCCTTCCTCAGCATTTTGTCCTCTTATAAATTTAAGCTCTACATCTATATTGTAATTATTTGTGAATCTTTATTATTTTTCTAATAATTGTAAACTTTTGATTTTACTGTTGAATTTTATTTTTCTTTAATCTCATTTAGCTTCTACCCACTGTTGTGCACATGATAAGTGGTTAATATATGTTTAAGTTAAATTGTATTTAAAATGTTATGAAGCCATTGTTCCTGAGAAGAACATTGAATTTTTAAAAATTTTTTCCTTTTGATTTGTAATTATTTTATCTTTGCCTTTAGAATGGAAATTCTGCCAAAACCTTGGAGGAAGACTTTTTTGACAGCTTGCAGTTTTATTAGAGATAATTTAAATGCAATGAACCCTACAATGCTTGCTGTTCTAGATCTGTGGCAGACTTCTTTTAAGTAAGTAATCCTTTTGTTAACTTTGTTAAATAATGCTCTGATGAGAGTAATACTGTTCATCTTTTTGTTAAAGTTAGCCCATTAAATTGTAAATTACTCGACCACAAATGTTATAACATTTTAAGCTTATTTTTTTATTCCATGTCTAGCACAGTATTTGGCATGTGATATAAATTTAATAATTTTTTAATTTAAAATTTTGTTCACAGCATACACTGTGATCAGTATGATTGTCCTAGAAGGAAAAGTAGCATTTCTTTCAATAGTGCATCACAAGATGCCCTTTAAGTATTACTATATTACTTAATTTTTACAAAAAGAATATTTATAGAGATCTTGCAAGAATAGAAGAACAAACATATCTCCTTGAGCTTAGGCATCTTCTCCGTCCCATCTTGATCCCTGGGGAGAATAAGGTAAAATTTAAAGTAGTTGCCACAAATTATTTATCTCATAAACTTCATTTCCAAATTTGTCATCACCATTGGATGAATTGCTTCCTTGTTGTTGGACTTGATATTAGTTGGATCAAACAGGTTGCACCTTACTGAACGTGGCTGCAGACAGAGAAAGACCTCTGTTCTTCTAAACTTTTCAACTTTATAAGGCCTTTAAGAAGATATTGGATGGAGGGGTAGCTAGGTGCTACAGTGGATAGAGCAGTAGACCTGGAGTCAGGAGGACCTGAATTCAAATTTGGACTTAGACACTTACTAGTAGTATTACTTTTGTCAAGCCATTTAATCCCAATTGCCTTTAAAAAAAAAAAAAAAGGAGCATATAAATAATTATATCAGGTACTGGTAGATTCCCTTCCTTCTCACTTTTTTCTGTTTTTCCTCTTTAGTTTCTTGACTTTCTGTTCTTCCATTTTATTATATTGACTTGATCTATCCACAAACAATTAATGTTTTCTCCAATTTTTTAGGTCTATATTTCTGCAAAGAATATTTTATAGTTGGACTATATAATCCCTTGGTAGATACATTTCCACATATTTTATATCTTCTATAGTAATTTTAAATGGAATTTCTCTTTCCAGCTCTTCCTACTGGATTTTGTTGGTCAATTTTAAGAATGCTGATTATCCACCTGGATTTCTTTTGTCTTATAATTTTGCTGAAGTTCATAATTTCACTTAATTTTAGTTGACTATTTGAAGTTCTCTATGTACACCATAAATACGTCTTCAGCTTGCTTCTTTTCTTTGCAATGTTACGTAGTATGGTGATAATGGGCATCCTTCCTTTAGGAAATTCTCTATTTTTTCTCCATTACATATAATGTAGGATACAGGCAAATATCATTAACTGTATTACTTTAAAAATATTATTAATCAAGTAAGGTATCATATCTAAGCATTAAAAAATGACAGAATTTTAACATCTATACTGCCAAACTTAAACACAACATATGCCTTCTATTGTTTTATTAATTCTGTACATTTTTTGGTATGGCATTGTAGTGAATTGAAAGATTAAGCATTTTATGCAGTATTATTTGTTTAATATTTTTTAATTTTTGTAATAAAACCTCATGCAACCTTCATAAAACTTAATCATGCAGAATTATGGTCAGAATTAGGATGACTTTTATATAAGTATTTACTTCTAAAAACATCACTGGGAAATTTAAGAGATCTCAAAGAACAAATTATCTATAGCAATTTTAATAAGAAAGCTGGTTAAGAAAGATCCTTTTTCTTTATTTCAGTAGCAGATTCAAATGAGGCCAAAAGGGACATGAAGAAAATTGACTATTGACTGAGGATATTCCTAAATATTCTACTGCTGCCCTTGATTAGGATGTTCTGTCTCCTTTTAGAGATTCAGATTTTTCAAATATGAGAGTAATAATTCAGAGATTGAATTGAATTGCTTTTTCAGTGCAGCCATTTCAGTATTAAAACAAATTCATTCAATGTCTTTTTTTTTAATCACTCAAAAAAAAAGACAAGAAAAGTATGAACTAAATTCTCATAATTTAGTCTTTTATCCTAATCTTTTTTTTTTTTTTAGCCTTGTTATCTAATAGTCACAGATAGGACTAATGGGATAATATGAAATAACTTTAGTAAAATGTTTTGTAAACCCTACATTTCCATGTAAATACCACATGCCCAAGTGGATTTTAATTGAGTAACAATCACTATCATTGTCCAAAGATGATAATTTTTGACAGTTCCTCAGGCCAATTGAATACTGACATTTTAGTAATTGAGATAAAAGACATTTAATTTGTCTTTCTTTGAAAGATAGATCTAATAATCTTACTACTGACTCAAGAAGATCAATCTTATGATTGATCAAGGAGATCAAGAATTCACAGTATTTTGTGATGGCATACCTTAAGTTATCTTGATGAAGTTAGAGAGCAAATTGTCCTATATATTTTATAAAGAGAAATTAGATCCTCTTAAAAGTTTTTTTTAAGTTGGTTCCATCACTAAAAATATTTTGATGATTAAAGAATGATTTTAGAGTTCTCTGAATTGGAATCTTTCTCTGGACAGATTACCTTTTTATATATTTTGTGTACAGGTAAGTGATTCGTTGAATAGAGCTCTAGAGCTGACATCAGGAAGATCTGAGTTTAGATCCAGCCTCGGATACTTGCTAACTATGTGATACTGGGCAAATCATTTAAACTCTCTTTGTCTTAATTCACTGGAGAAAAAATAGTGAAGTATGCTCATATCTTTGCCAAGCAAACCTCATTAATAGCTAATGAGCTGTATATGACTGAAGGACTGAACAACAAATGGATGTATATGTTTTTTCCCCTCATATAGGTAAGCTTCTTGAAGGCAGGATCTAGTTAATTGTCTGTTTCCCTTTCACTTACAGTCTTTATACTTTTCTATTGTGTGTTTGCCATGATCTTGCTCCAATCTTGTGTGTCTTTGATATCTTCTTTCCATATATGGATCTCCTCTTTCCAAAACAAGTAAACTATAGCAAAATTTTTTCCTTGACCCTGCATAATCCTTCAGGATACTGTACTATTAATTTCCTCCTTTTAATTGTTGAACAAAACTAGCCAACTTTCCAACAATTAGATCTGCTCAGAATTGGAATGGGTTGCTAAGAAAGATGCTGTGTTCTCCCTCTTTAGTAGTCATCAGGCAGAGGCTATATACATGAATTATTGAGTGTACTTTATAGGAGACTTTTTTTCATTGATGGTTTGGGATAGCTGTTACAGTCCTTCGTAACTCAAATCCTGTGATTTGATTCTGTGATTCAAGTTATAAAACAAGAAGAGTTTGTAATAGGATACATAGGATATAATGGAAGTCAGTCTGTTATCCTGCTGAATCAGCACAATAGATCTTGAATCTCACCTTCTTATTTTCTTGGGTGTTCCTTAATTGCAAGATATTCATGATGAGGTTCATAATATTTCCATATTAGTGAGTTGGCTCAAACCTTTCTGAGACAGATGGGTTTTTATAATCTTTCTGGAGCTAGCTAGAAAAGTATTTTCATTGTTGATTTCTTTCATAGAAACTAATTCCCAAAGGGTGAACCTTAAATACTACTGTAGGTTTTATAATTGTTGCAGAACAAAATCCTCCCAAGCTTTGCCTTGAACAAGGAACTTGCCAAAAGTCAGGGTTAGGAAGGCTGGAGCTGAGGGAAGCCGATTCTTAAGAAGCAGAAATTTAAGCAGAAAAGAAAAAATTAAATATATATCATATGTTTACCATGAAAAAAGCTATATGATCATGGAATAGTACATTTAGAGCTGGAAAACAGGCTTCATTAGCTATCTATTTTATCTCCTGCATTTTACAATTGAGGAAACTGAGACCTAGAGAAGTTAAGTAACTTGTCTAAGATCATTTGGGTAACATATGACAGATCTGGGAAGGTAAATGGAGTTAATATAGAAAATTTTGCCACATGAGCTGGTTCACAGGCCACTAACCTAAAATATTTGTAAGAATGATATATGTATGAATCAAAGATGTCCTTGATGAAAATGAGGAGGGAATGTCAGGCTTTCACAAATGACATCCGTAGCAGACATTATCTTCAGAATCACAAAGACACTGAAAAGTATAGAGAATATACAGTCCTCTTACTGACTGATTTCAAACAGTCATTTCATTCATTAAGAAAAAATTAAATGCTCTCCTCCAAAAAGATGTCTCTTCCAGATATGCTGATTCCTTGAAACAGGGATAATTGTTTAAAAAGGGAGCCAAAATGGCAGAGTAAGTAATGAATCATTGTAACTCCCCCAGGCAACCAGAAAATAGCATCACAAGATAGGGCTCAGAGCAATGAAACCAGAAAGAAAATGTAGTGAAACAATCTATTAGTTCAGGAAACTTGCAGGATTGGCAGGAAAGGTCTGCCTCACTTGAGTAAGGGTAAGTGCAGTCCAGGACAGGAAGCTTCCCAGAAAGCCAGCAGTAAGTTTCATCATTTGCAAATCAGCAGGAAATCCTGAGCCCCAGGGTGGTAAAGTGGGCAAATGCCAACACCCAGTCTGCTACATACCTTGGTATAGTGAGGGGACCAGGGAATTTAAGCTTGGTGAGCCACCATGGACTTTGGTATAGCCTTGTAGGGGGCAGGCATCCTCCTGCAGTGGGATCTCTGTGTGTTTTGGGAAGATATCAGGTAAGCAGGTGTCAGTAGCCAGACCTCCCTGTGCTTCTATTGTACCCTGGGTGGGCAGGCATCCTCCAGGGGCTGGATCATCACTCAGAACCAGGTGAGTTCCAGACTTTCTAGAGAAACTCCAATTGCCTCTTATCCCACCCTCTCAGGACACCACCAAACATGAAGGTCCTCCTTGGGCCTCAGGGCAACATCAGTACAACACCAGGTAAGCAGCCAGAATCTATAGCCAGACAAAGGAAACCTGAGACAGTATTCTTCCCATCCTGGAAGTAGAGTTCAAATTTAAAAGAAAGGAAAACCCTTCCTCATCCCCCCAAAAAGGAGCAAAAAAAGAATCTAAGCATAGAAAGTTGTTAAAGTAACAGAGATGATCAAGACACAAACCCAGAAAAAGACAATGATGTTAAAACACCTATGGACAAAACCCTATAGAATGGGAAGTGGTCTCAAGCCCATGCAACTCATAGAAGTCCAAACTCATAGAAGAGCTCAAAAAGTTGCTTAAAAATCATATAAGAGATATAGAAGAAGAATTGGAAAAAGAAATGAGTGGTGCACGAAAATTATGAAAAAAGAGTTGACAGCTTGGAAAATTGCTTAAAAAGTAGAAATGGACAAATTGAAAAAGAGCTACAAAAATCCCTTGAAGAAAAAGACTCCTTAAAGAGTATAGTCAGCCAAATAGAAAGGAAAGTACAAAAGATAATTGAGGAAAACGACACCTTAAAAGTTAGAATTGGGCAAGTGGAAGCTTGCCAGTAATGTCTATGAGACATTAAGAATCAAATTTGAAGGAATGGAAAAAATGAAGAAAATGTAAATACCTCATGGGCAAAATAATTGATTTGGGAAATAGATGTAGAGAGAGAATAAAAAAATCATTGGACTACTTGAAAGCTATAATCAAAAGGAGAACTTGGATCTCATCTTTCAAGAAATTATCAAAGAAAATGTCCTAGAACCAATGGGTAAATTAGGCATTGAAAATAATTCATCTACCATCTCAGAAAACAGATCCCAAAATAAAAATTCCAAGTAATGTTATAACCAAATTTCAGAACTATCAAGTCAAAGAAAAAATACAAGGGGTTGGAAAGTAACAACTCAAATATGAGAGAGTCACAATCAGGATTACACAGGACCTGGCAGCTGCAATATTAAAGAATCAGAGTTCACAGAATATGATATTTCATAAGGCAAAGGATTGAGGATTACAACCAAGATTAAGCATAATACATCAAGGGGGAAAAGATCATTCAATAAAATAGAAGAATTTCAAGATTTCATAAGGAGAAGGATTAAACTCAAAATTTGACCTCCGATATCAAGACCCAAGAGAAATATAAACAAGTAAAAAGGAAAGAGGAGTACACTGGGTGCAGAAGGAAGGAAGAGGTAGCAAGGTGAAAATTATTCCATATGAAGATTGGATTTCACTTTCTTTCACTATTACAGTGGAGGGGGAAAAGGCAAGGTGGGGATGAGTATTGCTTGAATGTTACTCTTCTCAGTGTTCATTCAAAGAGGAAATGATATGCACCATCAGTAGTATATAGAAATCTGTCTTACCTAACAAGAAAGTAAGGGGAAGAGTCTAAGAGGCCTAGGGACAGACAGAAAGGAGGGAAGATGTGTGGGTGATCAGCATTGCTTGCACTTTACCTTCATCAATATTGGCTCAGAAATGGAATGATATACACAATCAATTGAATATAGAAATTTATTTTCCAAGACAGGAAAGTAGGAAGGAAGAAGATTAGCAAAGGTGGAAGAGGTTAGATGGAGTAGTGGGTGGTACTGGTGATAGGGAATTGACAGGAGGAAAGATCAGGGAAGTTGGTAGATGAGGCAAAACATTGTCAAGGAAGAAAAGATTGGCAAACGAGGAAATAAATTGGAGGGAAATACTGACTTAGTAATTGTGACTATGAATGTAAATCAAATGACATCTTCAATAAAAAAGAAATGGATAACAAAGTGAATTAAAAATCAGAATGCTACAGTATGCTGTTTCCAAGCATTTGAGGCAGAGAACACACATGAGTAAAGTTAAGGGGCTGGGTTAGAATCTAGTATGCTGTAGCTGAAGAAGAAAAAAAAAGCAAAAATAATAATCCTGATTTCAGGCAAAGCAAAAGCTACAGTAAACCTAAATAAGAAAGATAAGAAAGGAAATTATATCTTGCTAAAAGTTATCCACATTCTTAAAGGGAGCCCAAAGTTGATGACTAAACAAGATAGAAAGCATTATGAAAAGTAAAACAAATAATTTTGATTATATAAAACAAGTTTTTACACAAAACCAATGTAGTTAAGATTAGAAGGAAAGCAGAAAATTGGGAAACAATTATTTTATTTTAAAGCCTAATTTCACAAATATAGAGAGAACTATGTCAAATTTATAAGACTACAAGCCATCCCCCAATTAATAAATGGCCAAAGGACATGAAGAGGCAGTTTTCAGATGAAGAAATCAAAGCTATCTATGGGCAGATGAAGTATTCTAAATTATTTTTGATTATAGAAATGCAAATTAAACCCAACTCTAACCAAATTGGCTAATAGTGCCAAAAAAAAGGAAAATGATAAATCTTGGAATGTGGGAAAATAGTGCACTATTTGTGACTTTATGAGCTGATTCAACTATTCTGAAGAGCAATTTGGAACTATACTAAAAGTAAGCATAGTCTTTGATCCAGCAATATCACTACTAGATCTGTATTCTAAATATTATAGAATACCATTAAAAAAGGGAAAAGAACCCACATGAGCAAAAATGTTTTTAGAAGCCCTTTTCATTTGGCAAAATATTAGAAATTGGGGGGATGCCCATCAATTGGGGAATGATGAAAATGGCTGAACAAGCTGTGGTATATGAATATAATGGAATATTATTGTGCAATTAAAATGATGAACAAGAAGACTTCAGAAAAATCTAGAAAGATTTGTATGAATTGATATAAAGCGAAATGAGTAGAACCAGGAATATATTATTCTCAGCATCAGCAACATTGTGTCATAATCAACCATGAATTACTCTGCTCTTCTCAACAACACAAATATCCAAGACAAGTACAAAGTAAGTATTCAGGGAAAAAAATACTATCTGCATCCAAATAAAAAGAACTGATGAAATTTTAATGCTGATTGAAACATATATTTTTCATTTATTTTATTCTTTTGTGTGTGTGTGTGTGTATGTGCGTGTGCCTTTTTGAGTTTCTTCTTTCACAATTGTGACTAATATGGAAATATGTTTTACAGATTAGCTGAGTCATAATTCATATCAAATCACCTATCATTTTAGGAAGAGGGGAGGGGAGAGAGAAGGGAGAAAAATTTGGTACTCAAAATCTTATAAAAATGAATGCTAGACAGCTCCCACAAATTGGGGATTGATAGAATAAATTATGATATGTGATTATGATGGAATATTATTACTCTATGCAAAATGATGAGCGGGATGCTCTCAGATAAAACTGAAAAGATCTCCTTGAACTCAAGCAAAATGAAATGTACTGTCTACAAAGTAATAGCAATGTTGTATTGCTGGGAATAACTTTGCTATTCTCAGCAAAATAATGATCCAAGACTACTATGAAGGACTTATGATGAAAAATACTATCCATTGCCCATCAGTTGGAGAATGGCTGAATAAATTGTGGTATATGAATATTATGGAATATTATTGTTCTGTAAGAAATGACCAACAGGATGATTTCAGAAAGGCCTGGAGAGACTTACACGAACTGATGCTGAGTGAAATGAGCAGGACCAGGAGATCATTATATACTTCAACAACAATACTATATGATGACCAGTTCTGATGGACCTGGCCATCCTCAGCAACAAGATCAACCAAATCATTTCCAATGGAGCAGTAATGAACTGAACCAGCTATGCCCAGAGAAAGAACTCTGATGACTAAAAACCATTACATTGAACTCCCAATCCTTATATTTATGCCCACCTGCATTTTTGATTTCCTTCACAAGCTAATTGTACAATATTTCAGAGTCTGATTCTTTTTGTACAGCAAAATAATGGTTTGGTCATGTATACTTATTGTGTATCTAATTTATATTTTAATATATTTAACATCTACTGGTCATCCTGCCATCTGGGGGAGGGGATGGGGGGTAAGAGGTGAAAAATTGGAACAAGAGGTTTGGCAATTGTTAATGCTGTAAAGTTACCCATGCATATAACCTGTAAATAAAAGGCTATTAAATAAAAAAAAAATACTATCCATAATCAGAGAATTGACTGTGTCTGAATACAGATTGAAGAATACTTGTTTTTTATGAAAATTTGTGTAATTTCACAAGTGCCTTCTTAATGGGGAGGAATGGTTAGGAAGGGAGAGATTCTGGATCTCAAAGTTTTAAAAATTAATGTAAAATAAAGCCTTCAGATTTATAATGAAAAAATGCTATCTATACCCAGAGAAAAAACCTTTTGTTTCTGAATACAAATCAAAGCATACTCTTTTTAAACTTTATTTTTCTTGAGGGTTATTTTTGTGGGAGAGGAAAATCTGTTTTCTTTCACAACTTTTGTAGAAATGTTTTGCATAACTTTACAAGTGCCTTCTCAATGTGGATGGGAGCATGAAGGGAGGGAGAGAATCTGTAACTCAAATTTTTTTTTAAATGTAAAAAATGTTTTACATGAAACTGGGAAAAATAAAATATTTTAAATGAAGGCTTAAAATTGTCTTTACATATTATTTGGAAAAATAATATTTAAAAAAGCAAATTAATATCAAGCAAAAAATATTCAAGTGACTTCCCCATCCTTTAGATACCTCAGAGAGTCCCTGGCATAGACCACTATCCATCTACTTGTCTACAATTACATCCTCTCAGTTTTCAATTCTTTGCCATTACAAAAAAGAGCTACTATAAATATTTTTGTACATAGAAGTCTTTTCCTTTTTTTAAAAGGACAAGTACAATTTTAGAGTCCTTTGGGCAAATTGTTCTTCAGAATGGTTAGGCAATTTGCAACTGCATCAACAATTCATTAGTAGATATATTTCTTTCATCCCCTGTAGCATGTGTCATTTCTAAGAAGTATGAAGTGGTGTCTCAAGAGTTGTTTTGATTTACATTTTTCTACTCAATAGTAATTTAGAACATTTTTTTCATGTAACTATAGATAGCTTTGATTTCTTTTTGTGAAAACTGCCTGTTTATATCCCTTGAACATTTATGGGGAATGACTCTTATTTTTATAAATTTGATTCAGTTCCTAATATATTTAAGAAATTAGGCTTTTATCAGAGAAACTTACTGTAAATTTTTTTATTACTTTATCATCTATAACACCTTTTAGGAAACTTAATTTTGTTGATTATCTCTTTTTACTTTTGTTTTGTCTAAGATCATGATTATTATCCCTGCCTTTTTTACTTCAGCTAAAGCATTTTAGATTCTGTTCTAGCCCTTAATTTTAACTGTGTGTCCTTTCTGTTTCAAATCTATCTCTTGTAAATAACATATTGGATGCTGGTTTCTAAATCCATTCTGCTATACACTTCTGTTTTATAAGAGCTCACATCATTTACATTCATCATTATGATTACTAATTGCATTTACCTCTGTTCTATTTCTTCTCTTTCTCCTCTTCCTCTTCCCCCTCCTCCTCCTTCTTCTCCTCTTCTCCTCCTCCCCCTCCCCTTTTTCCTCTTCCTTCTCCTCCTCCTCCTCTTCCCCCTGCCCCTCCTCCTCTTCTCCTCCTCCTCCTCTTTCTTTTCCTGGTCCTCCTTCTTTCTCAATCTTTCTTATCCTTCCTCAAAAGTCTGTTTTACTTATGACCACTGCCACAAATTATTTAGTCATTTTTCAATTGGTGTCTAATTATTATACAAAGAGGATTAATATGAACATTTTAGAATGTATACGTTTTCATTTTTTTCACCATCGTGAAAAGCAGATTTGAATAATGGTATTCTTGAGTAAAAACATATACACAGTTTTGTAATTCTTTGAGCATAATTCCAAATTGTTCTCCAAAATGGTTGGATCATTTCACAATTCCACTAACACTGTGTTAATGTCTCAGGTTTTCCACTTTCTCTCCAGCATTTGTCATTTTCTTTTTTTTTTAAATCATTTTTACCAATCTGATAGGTGTAAGGTGGTATCTCAGAATTGTTTTTATGTGAATTTCTCTAATTAAAAATGCATTAGAGAGGGGAGAAGATTCTGGGAAGATGATGGAGTAGGTCAGTAAATCTCAAGCTTTCCCAGATTTCCCCCACAAACAGAACAAATTTGTACCTTATGGTGAACATAGACTGGTGAAAAATCAAGAAGACTTGGGGCAGAACAGGAATCATACTGGTACAACCCAAGAAGATCCAAAGAAAGATCCTAGCCTTAGGATTAACCAGTGTGAAGTGAAAACACTCCAGACTAGCTCCACAGAAACACCAAGTGGGGACCCTTGTGGCAAGCTGGTTTTAACAGGAGCCTCAGCAGGAACCAAAGAAATTTTCACCTTCCAGACTGTGTGTAAAGTCAGAGGTCTGAGACTAGGAAAACTGAAGGAACATCCATTGGTTGGGAAGCCAGGCCCAGCTGTGTTGTAGAGATGTGGCTCTGGATGAGAAAGGACCAGTACTATGAGTGAAGAAGCAGTGGGGCAGGGATGCTGCTGGCTGCAGGTAGTTATAGGAGGATGAAGCCCTGGGTTTGTGGTTCAGGCCAGAAGGGAAAGCTGAAGTGAAGTTAGAGGCTGCATCCATTCACCCCATGATTAGAAGTGCTTACACTAATACTTCTCAATTAGAAAAATGAATCAGCAAAGAGGAAAGAACAAACCATAGAAACTTCAAGTGGGAACAGGAAAGACCAGAGTTAATCTTCAGAGGATGAAACTTAAGTAAAAAAAAAAAATAGCTTCTACCCCCAAAGAGTGACATTAAATGGCTCCTTGCCCAGACAGAATTTACAGAACTCAAAAAAGAATTTTAAAATGAGAGACATTGAGAAAAAACTAAAAATAAAAACTATCCAAAAAACAAGATTATGAAAAAATAGTTAACCAACTAGAAAAGGAGATAGAGTCTTAAAGACAAAAATAACTTAAAAAATTAGAATTGGACAAAGGGAAGCCAGGGAAACTATAAGAGACCAAAAAGTTACAAAACAATATAAAGAATGAGAATATAGAACAGAATGTGAAACATTAAAAAGAAACAGCTCTGAAGAACAGATCAAGAAGAGAAAATAGAATAATTTAACTACCTGAAAGTTGTGACCAAAAAAAGAACCTTGACACAAAATGCAAGAAGTAATATAAGAAAATTGTCCTGGAGTAATAGAACATGCAGAGAAAGTAGAAATAGAAAAAAATCCACTTATCACCATCTCAAAGGAATCCTTTGTGGAAAACACATAGGAATTTAATTGCCAAATTTTGAAATCCCTATATCAAAAAGAGAAAAGACAAGAAATAAGAAAAAACAATTCGAATATGCTGGAGCTATATTTAGAATTATACAGGACTTATCAGCCACAATAAAAAATTGCATGTCCTGGAATTATATTTAATTGGCAATCAAAAGAACTAGACCTGCAATCAAAAAATAACACATCACATCTTGCAAAATTATAATATTGAAAGAAGAAAAGGACATTCAACAAACTTTAAGATTTTTAGGACTTTCAACCAAAACCAAACTCAATAGAAAATTTCACATGTAAGAGCCAATATTAAAGATTAATTTCAAGTAACTTGACATGGACAAATTACTTTTTACATGGAAATGTATACTATATATTTAAGATTAACATCAGCAACTGGGTAGCTCAAAAGAAAGATTAGGGCAGAGTTTAGTATGATCTGATTCTAAAAAGAAAAACTTTAGAAAAAGGTGAAAATAGCAATTATGTTATACAAATGAATTACACAGGAAGAATAGACACAGAGGCATTAGTAGGGGTAGCAGGGGAGGACTGTGGTTCTGAAAACCTAGTCACATCAGGAATGAGTTGAATAGGCAATATTGCATATATACCATGAAGGAGATAGCACCCTCTAAAATCTATAAGAGGGAAGGATAGGCAGAGGCAGGGAGCAAAAGGTAAGGGAAGAAAATGAGGGGTCCATGGGTGGGGGGAAATAAAGTAGTAGAAGACAAATTAAGGAGTAGAATTAAGGAATAGGAAAGAAGAGATAAGTCAAACAATGATTCAACCAAGAGAGAAATCTACATTATGTCAACCATACTAATATTTTAGATGCATGTTTACATATGGGTAAATGTATGTGTATGTATACACACACATATATATCTGAGTATATGTAGATATATAAGCATGTTGCTCTATGTGTTTATACATATATGTTTATAGATATATGTATATGTGAGTGGGTCCGTGGATGGACATGAATGTATGTATATATATATATATATATATATATATATATATGTGTGTGTGTGTGTGTGTGTGTGTGTGTGTGTATTGTGTGGGGGAGGTGGATGTATGAGTGTGTATATTTTATACATATTCTGCTTGGGAAAGGTGGAGGAAATTTTAAATGGGGGAAACTAAATTGTGAGCTAGCTCCCTGGAGACCTCAGGATCAGCCAGAATCAGGATAAGCAAAAGTCCTTGGTCTTTAGGGGGAGAAGTGAAGGAGATGGGCAAAACTGCCACAAGCTCTCTACCAACCTCCCTTCTCTTGGTCCTGCTGCAATGTGAGTCTGGCTTGTCTCACTCCACCCTCTTATCTCTCCTAGAATATCTATATATACCAAAAGATCGAGCCAGCATGAATAGTGAGAAGGGCCATTTTTCCAAATACATGCTAATAGAATCATTGTCCAATAGGTAATTAGCTTTAAGTGCTCGATTGTCTGATTCAAGCACACCTTTTAAGAGTTTCAGCCCTTTACAGGAAACAGAAAAAAGTTTAAAAAAAAAAAAAAGTATGCAACAGAGAACAAAAGAATAACTTGCAAGGAAGCAAAGATGGACATTCATGAATATTATTTATTTATTTTTCTTTTAATATTTTCTTTTACTATTATATATCCTTTCTTGAACTGGTAATTTATTGTTATAAATTTGAATCCTCACTGATGTTCTGCTAGACACTTGATAATGTTCTGTTCTGTTTTCTTTTTTCTATTCTATTTTTAATAAAATAACAATGCATTAGAGCATTTTTTTCATTCAACTATATATAATTTAATTTCTCCTCCAAAAACTTCCTTTTTTATATTCTTTGACTATTTATCAATTAAGGATTGACTTATGCTTTTAAATTTGACTGAATTCTCTATATATTTGAAAATGAAGCCTTTCTCTGAGAAACTGGCTATAAAATCTCCCATATTCCTGTTCAATATTCTGCTTTCCTTTTAATGTTGGCTACCTTAGTTTTATTTGTGCAAAACTTTTTAAATTTAATGTATTCAAAATTAATCATTTTATATCCCACAATGTTCTCTAACTCTTGCTTATTAATAAATATTTCTCTTATCCATAAATCTGGTAAATAATGTTTTCAGTGATTCTTTAATTTATACTTACATCCATTACAGATAATGCTTGCTGATGGTTTTAGGTAGATGATTCTTATCATTTTAAGGGAAAAAAAAACTATTTATACCCATGCTTTCAAGTGTTTGTTTTTTTGTTTTTTAAATAGGAATGAATGTTACATTTTGGCAAAAGCTTTTCTACATCTGTTGATGCAGAATCTGTAACACATTGCTGTAATCTCTTCACTTGTTTTTTATTTGGATTTTTTGCAGCAATATTCATTAGAAAAATTATTCTGTAATTTTCTTTCTCAATTTTGGCTCTTCCCATTTTAGATATCAGCATCATATTTGTTTCATAAAAGGAGTTTGGTAGTATGTAGTATTCAAAATAACTTATTTAATATTGGACTTAATCTTTTTTAAATGTTTGTTGGAATTCACTTGTAAATCATCTGGCTCTGATGCTTTTTTTCTTACGGAGTTCATTTATGGCCTGTTTAATTTTTTTTCTAAAATTGGTTTATTTAGATATCCAATTTCCTCTTCATTCTGTGCAATTTATGTTTGTTAAGTATTTTTCCATTTCACTTAGGTTTTTATGGTTTTTGACAAATAATTGGACAGAATACTAATAATTGCTTCAATTTCATCTTCATTAATAGTGTATTTAACCTTTTCATTTTTGATACTTAAATATTCATGTTAACCAATGGTTTAGTTTATTCCCCCCCCCATAAAATAAGCTTGTAATTTTATTCATTAATTTGATAGTTTTCTTAATCACAATTTTATTAACCTTATGATTTTCAGGATTTCCAATTTGGTATTTATTTGGGGATTTTTAATTTGTTCTTTTTCTAATTTTTTTTAGTTGTATAAACAATTTTTTGATTTGCTCTTTCTCTGTTTTATTGATATAAAAATTTAAAGACTTAAAATTTCCTTTATTGCTTTTGATGCATCTCATGTGTTTTGATATGTTGTCTCATTATTATTTTATAAACCTATTTATTGTTTCTATTATTTATTTTTTTGACCCACTCATTTTAAAGATTAATTCATTTTTCAATTACTTTTTAATTTGTGTTTCCATAGTCCTTTATTAAATGTAATTTTTATTACATTGTAATCTGAGAATAATGCATTTATCATTTCTATTTTTTGCACTTGACTATAAGATTTTTATGTTCAAATATATGATCAGTTTTGTGTATGTACAATGCATAAAGTATTGCATTGACAAAAAAGTATTTTTTATTTCTCTTTCCATTCAGTTCTTTCCAAAAGTCTGTCATTCTAGTTTATCCAAGATTTTAAATGCCTTCTTGACTTCTTTCTTACTTATTTTTGATTAGATTTGTCTTCTTTTGATGGGGAGAAGTTAAAGTTCCTCACTAGTATGGTTTTATTGTCTATTTCCCCTTGTAATTAATTTATATTTTAATTTATATATTTAGATGCTTTAGAGCCTGGTGCATATATGTTTAATATTGACATTACTTCATGTTCTGTGATAACTTTTAATATAATATAGTTTATTTGCTTATCTCTTTTAATTAAATCTATTTTAGCTTCAGTACTTTTGTGCTTTCTTTTCTAAGATGTTAGTTCTTTTTTCATAATTTTGTTGTATCATTCTCATTTCTTTTCCCAGTTTTTTTCTTTTACTACTCTTTTTTTTTCTTTAATTCTTTCAGGAATTCTTCTTGGGTCCAACCAGCATTTTCTTTGAATCTTTACTTATCGTTGTTTTTGCACTGTTTTCTTCCTTTGTTGTCTTGGTCTTCCCTGTCATAATAATAGCTTTTTTTCATGGTCAAGTTCTTTTTGTTGTTGTTGTTTGATCATTTTTCCAGTCTATGTTTTGATTTTGAACTTTATATTAAAGTTGGGTCCTGGTCATAGAGGAACTGTTTCAGGCTTTTTCTGTGTTACTGTTTTCAGAACTAGTTCTGGGATTCTGAAAGTTTTTGCTTCCAAGGGAATATGGTCCAGGGAGAGATGTGATTACTGCTGTCTTGGTCTGCACTCTGGTTTTCAATCTAGAAAAGGTCCCTGCTCCCCTGCAACCATAATCACTAATTCTTCTCCACCCTGGAATTATGACGCAGTACTGCTTATGGGCAATAGAATTGAGAATCAGCACCAGTCTCCTGTAATCTCTTCATGACCAATTGTGTGGGCTGAGAGCTCTCAAAGCTGCTGTTGCTGTTGCAGTTGCCTTCAAGGCCCCCCATTGGTGCTGCTTCTGTGCTCTGGGCAAGCCCCTACCCTGTTATCACAGACCCTTCCTGTGGAGATCCTAAGATGTTTTAGGCTAGAAAAATATCTCATTCTGATTTTTTTTATTGCCTCCACCACTCCAAAATTTGCTTTGTAGAGTTATTTTAAAGTTGTCTATATAGGAATATTGGAAGAGTTCAACTGGATTGCTGCCTGTATTCTATCATCTTGATTCTGACACAAGAATAATCTCTAAATATTTTCATCTATTTATGCATAACATTTATTTGAATGAATATTATGACTTTCTCTTTTCTTTATTTTTTTCTTTCATTTTTTCTTCACTTATAGCACTTATGGGTTCAGGCAATTATCACCTGTTGCCTAAATTATTGTGCCTTACTTATTGACCACTTACTGTAGTCTCCACATCTCCAGTTCTTCCTTCATGCATTTGCTATACTGATATTCCTAATATATATATATATTAGGAATATATATATAACTATATATATATATATATATAGTTATATCACCCCTTAACTCTTAATCTTCAGTGGCTCCCACTTGATTTTAGAATAAAATACAAAATATAACCTGGCTTTTTTAGCCTTCCAAAAACTGCTTCCCATTTACCTTTCTGATAATTTCCTATGACTTTTCTCACTTTTCATGTCCTATGTGTCCTAGTCAAACTGGCCTGTTAGCTATCACATGTGATTTCTCATTTCCTGTTTCTATGCCTTTGAGTAAATGGCTCCTCATGTAGAATGTACTCATTCCTCAACTTTGATTGTTAGAATCCTATGCTTTCAGCTCAGGTGACAACTTCTAGAATAGATTTTAATCAGTGCTCTCTCTCTTTGAATTACTTTGTATTACTATATATTTGCTTATTTGCATATGTGCTATATTGTCCCAATAGAATATAAGCTCCTTGAGCTGAGTTTATTTTTGTTTTTGCCTTTTTCTCCTTCCTTCTTTCCTTCTTTTTTCTTCCTTCCTTCCTTCCTTCCTTCCTTCCTTCCTTCCTTCCTTCCTTCCTTCCTTCCTTCCTTCCTTCCTTCCTTCCTTCCTTCCTCCCTCCCTCCCTCCCTCCCTTCCTTCTTCCTTTCCTCTCTCTCTCTCTCTCTCTCTCTCTCTCTCTCTCTCTCTCTCTCTCTCTCTCTCTCTCTCTCTCCTAATGCCTAGATTCCACCTGGCATAATAATGCCTTGCACATAGCAAGTGCTTAATATATTTTGGTCAAATTGAATCGATATCAAGATATTGTGGGAATGTAGGAGTACAAAATGCCAGCAATAAGTCAGGTAATGACTTTTAATACTCCTTACTCTGATGGTGTGCAGCCATGGAAAGAGAACTAAAAAGTTAGGTATCCACTGAAAGAGTCTGGACTTCAATAAGGAGGGTTCTTCTATTTTAATTAAGTCCTTTTTCCATGTCTTATGGGGAGATACTAGTAACTGATTTGATATCATAATTGTTCTTTCTCTTTAGATGAGATTCTAGTCTCTGGTTGACAATCGTGGAACTTTTGTATTCTCTTTGTCTTCTTATTAGAAGAAAACTGAGAGCCATTGAAAAAGCACCACCCACATATTTTATCCTGTTAAATATTGGATTCTCCAAATCTTGGCAGAGTGATGAATACCTCTTGGAGTTTATATAAAAACTGATTTAAAAAAACCACATGATTAAGAATATAATTTTATTGGTTAAACTTAAGAATATGCCCTCTAAAAATGATGTTAGCAATGGAAAATAATTAACAAATACAAGCCAAAGTTATAGCTGCGACTACTCATTAATATCCATTTTTATTCTTTGCAGAAAATTACGTTTAATTGATGTAGAAGAATTTCATAATCGCCAGGAGGCAATGGAGCTATCAGTCTTCCAGAACATTGTCATGAAACACATGGAATCTGCCAAAGAGACACTACTTAAAGTGTATGGTTGAATATGTAAAATGATTTTCATATTGAACAAGGACTAATTTATATTTGTTAGTTTTGTTTAAAAAATTTGTTCTGGAAGGAGTCAAATGATAGTTCAGAACGTATCTTGTTTTAAAAATTCAAATCACTTCTGCTCAGAATATGAAAGATAGCATGGCTTTAAGAGGAAAATAGTCAGACCTTTGTAACAGTTTATTAATGGGATATCTATAAGGATCTTGTTTTATTTAGTATCAAAATTAAAAATTTATATACCTGGAGTAAGTACCTTAAATTACATTTCAAATAAGCTGTAAGAACGTGGTATATTCATAGTTGAGCAGTGACAGGAAGATTGTGGATACCAGGCTCTGAGTGAGGAGGAGAAACAGAGACCTTGGGACAACATTGCAAGTTTGCTGCTGGGTGGATCACCAGATCTAGGAACTTCGTATTTTAACTGATAATTATTGCTAATGAATTGTAAAGCTTGGTTGTTTCCATGCTGTCAAATGACTAAAAGTATTGTTGTCAGCACTCTCTAAATTCAGTGCCCCAGTTATTTCACTATAGCTATGGCTGATTATAGATACCCAGATGTTTCCTTGCTATTGTGACTATTTAAAAATTGTTAAAATGTCATTGTCATTCTCTGCCTGTTCTTATTCTTCTGCTAATAGTACCTCCTCAGGATGAGTGAGGCATTAAGAATTCAAAGAAGTTATGGATCCTTAGTCAATAAAAACTTACTGGAACTTGCTGTATGGAAGGCATTGGACTATTGCTGTTTTTGAATGGAGTGAAGGCTGAAGTAAAAAAGCAGCATAGGAAACAGAATCTGCCCTTATGCAAGATATGTCCTTCCAATTCAGCTAACAAAAGATTAAAAAAATGTCAACTCCTCTTATGACTGACCTCACTTGTAAAAAGTTGTTGATGCTAAAAAGTTTGTTCTCAAACACTGTAATGGACTAAATTCTCCCTGGCCTATGAAATAAAAAACGGAGAGGTTCAATTTGTGAATCAAAAGTTGTTTTGCAAAACAGAGTAATAGAAAGATATATTCCACCAAGCACTGCCTATTTTTCAAAAGGCTCTTGGAAATTGTCTTTCAAGAATATTAAGAAATAGACCCTTTTTCTGTAGAATTGTAGACCTTTGTTATTTTTTCTACACAGGAAGCATTAATATGTGGCTTGAAAAAACAGGTTTTGTTGTTATTATTGTTTCAAATAACAATTTTGTGAATGTGAGAAGAATTATTTAGTTTATAGACAATAAGGAAGATAGAAAACAATTATTATCTTTAAAATATATGTAAATTAATTATAAAGGAGTCACTCTGCATCTCTAGTGAGATGTTTTATCAACATGAAAACATATTCCTAAATTGTTGCTTAAGGATTTGATCTAAGGAAGCACCAATATCCCATGAAAATATTGGATGGTGGAATGAGAAATCCAAAAATGCTCTAGAATATGTACTGAAAATCTTTCAAAATATCTTTAACAGCCACCTTAATAATTTATGTTCAGCCCTGTATGGAAATAGAATAAGCTTGATGATATCCAAAATTTATTCTAATTCCAAGGTTCTTTTATTCTAGAGTCAGTTGATATGTAAATTGAAAAAATATTTAAAACAGAAAATACATGTCATCAATAAAAATTAAGTTTCAACTCATACACAGCAGAAAAGAACAATTAGTAAAATATTTACTAAGTTTCTTTTTAACATTTTTTGTTGGCGTTCTTTAGTTGTGTTCAACTCTTTGGGACCCATTTAGGGTTTTCTTGGCAAAGATACTGGAGTAGGTTTCCTTTCTCAGATCTTTTTACAGATGAGAAAACTGAGGCAAAAAGGATAAAAATGACTTGTCCAGGATTACACAGCTAGTAAGCATCTGAGACCAGATTTTAATTGAGGGAGATATGTGTACCTGACTCTAAGCTTAGCACTCTGTCTACTGGGCTATCTAGTTGCCCCATTTATATTTTAAAGACTGGTTTGCTTGAAAATATTCCAGCTTTGTAAATGTTTTCTATGTCCTCAAATTAATATTTTATTTTTTATAATTGTTTGAATTGTACACATCTTAGAAAACAGATGTAGTGAAAAGAACTTGGTTCATTCACACCTGATTGTGATTTTGCAGAATATTTTTAAGATGAGATAACATTATGCTTAATAATAAACAGTCCTATTCTAATTTTTTTCCATCCTTAAATATTAGCTGAATCTTCCTTCTAAGCCTGAACCAATAGTCACCATTTTAGGTTTAAAATATCTGCTTTTTCCTAAGAAAATATAAGGTTTTGATATAATAAAGATTAAAATTCTTTTACTTTTTGCTTTACAGTTGCAGATGTTTTGCATACGTTTGTCCCATTTGATCCTTACAAAGACAATAAGACAAATTGTTCAAGTATTACTATTAATATTTAGCAAGTGGGAAAACTGAGGTCAGAGAGGTTTAAGTATTTTGTCCAATGTTCCCTAGTCAGTAAATGGTGGAGCCAGAACTTCTACCCCAGATTTAAACATTTCAGATTTTTATTTTCCACTTTTTTCCTTTAAAAAAATGCATTTATTTTGTTCTGAACTCAAAGAAATACAAGCATCATTTCCATAATGTGGAATAGGAAAAAAAAGATATTGAACATGAAACTACAAATCCATTATGCACAACTTGCTATTCCTTTTAAATATATAATAAAATTTTAATGTAAATTCCCCTTTTTTTCTTTCCTTTTCCCTTCCCCACCTCAGAGATGTCTACCATTAGACAGAAATATTTGTATATATGTAAGACCATGATAGGCATACTTCCATTTATCATTTCTTTCTCTAGATACAGATGGCATCATCATATGTCATTTGTTGTTAATTTGGATATTTATAATAACTCAGAATGATCTAGTCACTCAAAGTCCTCCTTAAAACAATATTATTCTTTCTGTATTCCACTTTCTCTTGATTCTATCCATTTTTCTATTTATTATTTCTTGCAAGTCTATTCATGTTCTTCTAAGATCATTGACTTCACCATTTCTTATAGAACAACAGAGTATTCTTTCACTGTTATATACTACAGTAACTTGTTCAGGCAGTCCAGCAATTGTTACATTGTCTGTCTTTGATCAGTTCTCTGGATAAGTTGTTTTTCTAATGAGACGTTTTGGATTCTTTTCAATTTTTACTATTTCTTGGTGTCTTATAAGGCCATTTGACTCTTCTTGCCCAATTCTAGTTTTCAAGGAGTTACTTTTTTCCTTAACATTTTGGACCTATTTTTCCAGTTAGCTTTCTTTACAGAATTTTCTTGTATTGTTTCTATTTTTTTCCTCCCATTTTTTCCTTCATCTCCTTTATTTGATTTTTTAAATTCCTTTTTAAGTTTTTTCAAGAACTCTTTTCAGACTTGTAATCATTTCATGTTACTTTTGTGGTACAAATGCCTTTTTAAAAAAATCTCACTTTTTTCCTCTGAGTATGAACCCAAATCTTCTTTTACACTATAGTAGTTAGCTATGGTTGGGTAGTTTTCTTTTGATTATTCAGTTGTGCCTTATACTTGGGTTCAACTGACTGTTATTTTCTGAATTCCATTTCCCAAACCATAGTTAAGACCTCTAACCCGGCTGTCCTGAAAGTGCTCTTATTCCCTGGGGCACCATACTCAGAGTGTGTATGTGCTTTTCTTTGCCCACAGTCTCATCCAGAAATCCTGCCTGGTCTACTAGACCTGTTATACAGAAACAGCAGAAGTTTTTTTTTACTCACTCTTCTTCACATTCTTTACTCACTCAGCCTTCTGATTCCCACATAGTACTTTATTTTTTTTTTAATGATGCAAGTATATTTATTTATTTTTTGATTTCAGTTTTCTTTATTTAAAAATTTTTAATAATAGCTGTTATTTTCAAAATCCATGCATAGATAGTTTTCAACATTCACCCTTGAAAAACTTTGTATTTTTCTCCCTCCCTTTCCCTTACCCACTCCTCTAGAGAGCAAGTAATCATATTTCCACATTTACCATGAAGCACAAAAAATCAGATCAAAAAGGAAAAAAAATGAGAAAAAACTCAAGCAAACAGCAATAACAACAAAAGATGAAAATATGTTGTGATCCACTCAGCTCCCACAGTCCTTTCTCTTTGGAAGCAGATGGCTCTATCACAAGTCCACTGGAACTGGTCTGAATCACCTCATTGTTGAAAAGAGCCACATTCCTTCAGAATCGATCACCATATAATCTTGTTGCCATGTACAATGATCTCCTGGTTCTGCTCATTTCACTTCACATCAGTTTATAGGTCTCCAGCCCTCTCTGAAAACAGTCTGCTCATTATTTTTGATAGAACAATATATTCCATAACATTCATATATCATAACTAATCCAGCTATTCTTCAACTGTTGGGCAAACACTCAGCTTCCAGTTCTTTGCCACTACAGAAAGGGCTGCTACAAATATTTTTGCACAAAGCATATGCACAGTTTTATAGCCCTTTGGGCATAGTTCCATATTGCTCTCCAGAATGGTTGGATGAGTTCACACCTCCACCAATAATGTATTAGTGCCTCAGTTTTTCCCGCTCCCCTTCAACATTTACCATTATCTTTTCCTGTCATTTTAGCAAATCTGAGAGGCGACACTGTACTTTAGATCAAAGTTCATGAGTTTTCAAAACTTAATCTGTTTCCTAGGGGAGCTGCCCCTAGAACCTGTTGTTTGTGAATTCATTGGAGTAGGCCTGGAGTGGTTTACACTTCGTTCAGGCCAAATTTCAGCCCTTGGAGCTTCTGTCTTTCCTGAGGTTCTCTTAAGTTGTCTCAGGAAGACAACTATTTTATCTATTTTTGCAACTTTTTCATTGTGGTTATGTTCTGTTTGTGGGAGAAATTTGAAATTCCTGGAATTTTCTGGCCTGCTGTGCCATCTTTTTAATTTTAGTTTCAAAACTCTTTCCATATATTATGCTGCTGCTTAGATCATTATTACTGGTGGATTTTTTTTCCAGCTGACATGAGCTGATAAGCATACTAGCACATTGTCAATGAACACCAGAAAACTGTTCAAGAGTAACATTTGCAGAATGGTAGTTTGCATAAATTCAGGCATATATTTTCCTTCTCCTTGTTAACAAAATTTCTTTCTTGCATCTGCTTTCCCCTCAATGCTTTTAGTAGAAAAATCAGGATTTACTTATGGTTCTCAACTGTAAGTTTGTCTTGTAAGTTTAAAGTTTAACTTGAATTCATATTTTACTTAATATTTTGTAGTTAATTATACAGTATATTCTCTTTTTTTCCTTTGATATATGAGGTATTTTAAAATAATTTCTTTCATAATTTCCAAAATTTTCTGGTAATTTTTGTCATTTTAAAATTATTTCACAAAATATTTTTAGAAAATTTTATAACACCCAACCAACCAGCAAATACAAGGGAATAAAGTGAATAACAGAACATCTTGCAATAGTCTTCAGCCAAAAGCAATAAAATTGACTCAAAATAATAAAACCACTTAAAATTTAAAAATCAAATTAATGTTTTTTTTTTTTACTTTTCTCTTGCTGGTTAATGAAGTGTAGATAGGTTTTGTTATAGAATTTCTCTTTTATACATAGTGTGTATTATTTCTTCATGTTCAATTCACAATAAATACTTGTTCCTAGGGTCTTTGTCATGAGACCTCATGATGAGATTCTTTTGGTACTTCAATAATTTAACTCCTTTGAATGGGTTTCAAGACTTCTGTTGGTTAAATCTATTCATATAGATTACAACAGTTAAGATCATTGTATTTGTCAATACCATGACTTCTATTACATATTAGAGAAAGTCATAGAAGGTATTTAAGTATGTTATATATGGATTGTTGATGTATACTAAATATGGAATTTGTTTTGTTACATGATAACTCTTTCTACCATTGCAAATTGGCAACATTTGCAATTTCTAGTATTAGAAAAAATCTTGACTCCAAGCTGGATTTTTTTTTAAATCATCTTAATATATATAAATATCAAGAAACCAACCCTGGTGGTGGTTTGCTTATGTCCTATATCTCTTAATAGGTCCAGAAATCACAACATTTGACATCCATGCCTAATAATTTTATGAAAAATTGAAGAAGCATCTACATTTTGATTTTCTTCAATATGTAGTTTGTGAAATTGTAAACTATTATATAAAACTAATTGTCAACTTTGATTTTAGCTTCAAGTTATAGTACTTACAACGATTTCCCCTCTTTTATCAGTTCTGTGGTGAAGGCAGGGACTATCTTTTGCCTTTTTATGTAACATACCTTCTGCTATTAGCACAATGCCTGGCACAAATTGGTTAAAACTGAATATATGTTTAGTGGCTGACTGTCTCTTTTGGATGCTCTGTATCATCATTTCCTGGTAATTCATTTCCTCAAAGCTTTGGACTTGAACCCTAAGATCAGGTTGTATTATTTGCTCCCAATGATTTCAACTACCATCTATTAGCATTATAACATTTCTTTTCATAATGGTAATAAACCACGCTACTAACATACTTTGCAGTACTTACTGGTTCCTGAAATGTAAAAGTTTTTTAATCGTGTCACTCATTGTGAAATACTTTAGTTGTTCATAAGTATGCTTGATATGTGGCTTACAAGGTGAAATATTGAACATATTAGACATTTTAAAAGTCTTCTTTGTTTTTTCAAGATGGTTTCCAGAAGTCCAAAATATTTATTATCAAGGCAATAAAAAAAAGCAGTTACCTACTAGTGGTTCCAGTGCAAAATTGGAAGCTTTCTTCAACTGTGCTGCAACTTTGATGACTATACAGCTGCAGAGCTTAGCCTTGGTTTCAATGCAGGACTTTACAGATTTAATTGCACAAAGGCCGGTAAGTAGATTTCCCTAATGGTCATATACTCCTATTTATAAAATATCACTCAGATTTGTCTTTGAAAAGAAATTTTAACCTGAGTCCCTGTTTAGTAAAACTAGTGCAATCATTACTCATAAGTCAACACAAAATGAATATTACTATATAAATAGATGATAATGACAAACTACTTACTTAAGTCACAGGTTCACTTATTATTGTAGGAAAACCCTACACACACACACACACACACACAGCCCTAGACTAGCTGGACATCTGCAGAACTTTTCCATAATGACTATTTCCACTTTCCCTATGAGGGAGTGCTTCTCACAGAAGCAAGGGAGTGGGACCTAGCATATTTAAGGTTGTCCTGTAAGACACAGATATGTGTACAGATTGTCTTATCTGGTTTCTTTTACTCACCATAGCTTTCTTTACTGGAGTGACATGGGAGTTATCTGATACCAAGGAATTCTTGGTATATCCTTATTTCTCTCATTACAATCATTCCTTTTCCAGCTGGCAAGCTGTTTGCCCAAAGAATGAGCTCACAACCAAGACCCAGACAAGGATTAGATGTTTCTGCCTCTGGTTGGATTAGGAAAAATTCTTACTCTTTGTGGGAAATTACCACCCTGCCACAGCAGTTTTCCTTACCCAGGCAAGGTGTTAAGTAATAGAATATAAAAACTAAGAGATATAGACACTGATCTGGGTAGCTTATGAGTTAGTAGGGAGAAACAACACATAGGAATAGTGGTAGTTAGGAACAAAGTTTTGGTTTGAGGATTCAGAGGAATATGAATTGATTCATAGGGCAACCAGTGAACATGCCCTTATTGGAAGCAAAAAGGACTTAAAAAAAATTGAATTACTCTCCCCAGAACAGGAGATGGAAAACCGAAGGTAAGAAAGGTTTGTATTGTGGCAAGTTAATATGGTGTTATGGCCCATTTGAACCTGAGAACTTAAGGACAGAGGCATAAAAGCAATTAGAGATCTAGACAATTAGGAATCTAGGTGTATTTTGGGATCTAGATAAGTCACTTAGGGACCTAGGCTTTATTGGAATAAATGAGAAAAAAATTAAATTGGTTTGAACCACTTAGAACTGGTTTAAAGTGATTTAAATTGATTTTAGCCAGTTTGATCTGTATTGAAATGATTTGATCAGAAGTATTTTAGACCAATTAGAACAGGCTGAACTGTATTAAACTAGTCTGGACTGGTTAGTCCTGGACTGACTGGTTGATATTGGTAAGATCCAATCTCAACTGAATTCAACCAATCTAAATTGGATAGAAAAGACAATTATGCTCTGTATCTATGGCTGGGGGTATGAACAGACTTGTGGCTATGTCTCTAAATATCTAGTTTCCTAAAGAATTTAGGCCTTTAATGCCTAGGTCTTTTAAGTGCTTACTTAGTTCCACAGTATTTAAGTGACTAAATCCCTAATTAATTACCTTAGAGTCTAATTCCCTAAGTACCTAGGTTTCTAAATGTCTAGCTCCCTAGTTGTCTAAGAACCTAATCCGGAAATGTTTATGTAACTAAGCATCTAGATCCCTAAGTGCCTAAGTGCCTAGATTCCTTAATACACAGTTCCTTAAGTGTCTAAGTCCCTAAATAAAATGCCTAAGTCTCTGAATGTCAAGGTCCCTAAATACCTAGATTTTCAAGTACTTAAGTATATAGATACCTAAATGTCTTAGTTCCTGGTTTCTTAAGTACATGGGTCCCTAAGTGCCTTATTCCTAAGTATCTAGGACCAGAATTTCATTCACTTTTCTGAAGTAATAATTATTTATATTTTATTGCAATGAAAATTATTTGCTATGGAGTTTTATATAAGTGATACATATATAACTCTGAGAAAATTAATACTTCTTTGCATATTTAAAAATGCAAAAACCTACTGGAATTTCTACAGTAATTTCCTATTTATTTAGTAGTCAGGCTTCTGACAAATTAAACATTCAAAACAGCTTCAAGGTAAGAACTAAGAGAAAGCATTAATATTGAATAGTTAAAAAGTAGTATAGACAGTATCTAATGATCCCCTCCCCACTCTCAAACTTTATAAACACAATCTAACTTGAAAGTTAAATTTGAATTAGGTCTAGGAAAGTAGAGGGAAAGTTCTGCCTTTCTTTGAATTCTCAGTGCCTTGAACATAATAAACATTTAATAAATACTTGTTGACCGACTTCCAGAGAACCATTTGAGAACAGTGGCAAAGGAGTAATGGGTATATATTTCATTAAATAAAAATTGTACTTTATCTTGTGCCCTTATATTTTGTCTGTTTTTCTCTGCTAAATGAGTTGCGTTTTATCTCCTCTCTTTTCCCCATCCCCAAGTGACCTAGAAAATCCAGTATCTAGGGAAGCACTAAAAGTATAAATGGTCTAAAACTCTATTGCGCTTATTTGTTGGCTAAAGAAAACATTTGATTCAGTAGAGCAAAATGATGCCTTAAAGGTTCTTATCCAATGAGATAGCTTCTAGGCAGATGTTAAAATCATACACGATTCATTGAAAATTATAACAGAATTATCTTTTTAAACTTTATTTTATTTTTAAAATAATAATAGCTTACTTTCCAAAATACATGCAAAGATAGTTTTCAACATTCACTCTCACAAAGCCTTGTGTTCCAATTTTTTTCTTTCTTCCTCCCCACTTCCTCCTTCCCTAGAGAGCAAGTAATCCAATATAGGTTAAACATATACACGTCTTCTAAACATGTTTCCACATTTATCATGCTCTGAAAAAAAAACAAGCAAGAAAACAGCAATAAAGTCCTCTCTCTGGATGCAGATGCCTTTATCACAAGCCCACTGGAAATGGTCTGAATCATTTCTTTGCAACAGAGACATCTTTGATTACCCTCTCATTGTTAATATCAATTGAAACATAAGATATTAAAAGTTTCCTTAAAGTGTATATTCTTGTCATGAAGGATGTTCTGGACAAAGACCAAATACAAATGGGACTTCTATGGACTATGAAATCTTTTTAATGTCCTAGTTTATAGATGATATTATGTTAATTACTTAAAAACATGTAACATTATGTAAAGATGTCCTTTCATATCTTTCCACTTTTTCTTTTTATTATTCACTCTTCCCCCCCCCATTGCTACCCTTATCTTTTTCCTATTGGCATAAATTTTTTCACTTTCTTTCCTTTCTTAAATTATTCTTCATATTATTATTATTATGCATCCGGGAACTTTCAAATGGGTTCTTACAATATTTTTGAAAATCATAAATCCTTAGTTATATCTTCTCAGTAAGAACAAAATATGCTGGTCTTTTCAGTTAGAAAAACAGTAATAGAGTAGCCACTTGTTAGGATTTAAGAATGAGCTTCTTTTCCTTTAAAATGCTGATTTTGAAAAAAATTGTTTTCTTTTACAATTTATACTTATTTCTACCCCAGCTTTCTGGTAAGCGTATTGAGAACTGGAAATAGGGTATGATGTACACAACTGCACTAATGTAAGTAGTTTCAGATCCTTTTCATTCTAATCAGATTCTTATAATGGCTGGTAAAATAAAGACTTATTTTATTGATCCATTTTAACACAATTTAAAAAACTTAAAAATCAAAATGTTAATTTTATTATAATTATGCTTATAAAACATTTGGTTTTGAACATTTTATTTATGTAAAGGATGTTCTTTCATAGGGTATGATATTTATAATAAGTGTTGAAGGATTTAAATTTGTATCCTATCATCTTAGTGATTTGACTTCTTTGTGATTTGTCACTAAAATGAACAAATTTTAAACTTTTTTTTAAAGGATTCTGTGCGAGCTTATGAGCATCCAGGTTTTATAACAAGGCTGATTCTTGAAAATGAAGGTGTTAAGTTTGAACCTGAATTTAATGATTATCAAGCAATTTTTCTAAATATTTATGAGGTCATGATTAAGGCTGTTAGTCTTATACCAAGAGTTGAGACTAAATTATATGCCAAATGGGTAAGTAATTCATGTATTTTGATTTTAAAAATCAATTTAATGTCATAAAACTTAGTTAAATGATATAACATAATTATTATGGAAATATGACAGTTATCCTAATTTTTACAGGATATATGTTCTAGAAAAGTTGTCTTAAAATTAATTTATGTAAATTTGTGTAAATTATGGAAAGCATATCTTGTTTTCTTATTAACTTAAAGGCTACTATTTGATATATGTTACATTAATCTGAAGCCCAGGCTTGCAAGGTTGAAGCTTGAGTAATGAGTTGGAAGTAAAGGCTAGAATATAGAAGAGTGAAAACTTAAACATAGGTGGGAAGCAGCATGTTGGATTTAGGTCCAACCAAATGAAATGGTGAATATGGAGGACCACTCAGAAACTCAGGGTCCTATAGTAGAAGTATAATTTCTGAGTTGGAGGATGATATTAGATTATAGGTAAATATCAATTTAAAAATAACCAATAAATAGCAGAAGTAGTAAGATAGTAAAAATTAGTCATTTTAAAGAAAAATTGTATTTTAAAAATTTAAAAAGAAATGGAGTAAAAATGTATTTCTAGTATTTAACATATAAAGTTTTCCATTAACAAATACTCTAACGATTTTGATTAATAATGTTCAATAGAGAGCTTATCATTTAGAGCCCATTAGTCTGACTCACTTCTCTAGGTATATTTCATACTCAAACTGGCCTCCTTGTTGTTTCTCCATATGACATTCTATCTCTGATTTCTGAGCCTCTTAACAGGCTGTCTACATGCCTATAAAGTGTTTGCTCTCACTTCTGACTCTTAGAATCTTTAATTTTTCTCAAGGCACGATCGAGGTGACATTGCCCATAGGAAAGTTTATTTTCCCTCATTGCCCTAGTTTTTAGTGATCTCATGTCTTGAATAATCTTATATTTCCTATAATCCCTTAAAAGTTGTCTTCTCCAGCAGTAGAATGTCAACTCCATAAAGGTGAGGGTTGTTTTTAATTTTGTCTTTTTTATCTCCAGTGGCTGCCATAGGTCCTTATACATAGTAATCTTGTCTTGCATAAAAAAAAAGTTTAATATTTGAACTACGTATAACAGTTGCATTCTGAAGTCATGGATTTATTTGTGATGCAGGGAACCTTTTTTAAGCAGTTAAGTTTATGGTCTGTTTTATAGAAATGTTAGGGAAGAAAGTATATCACTGTGAAATGTCTCGTTTTGCACTACTTCTGAAAATATAGTTTCTTTTATTCCAATAATAATACTATTTAATCAAGTGAAAATATTTATTGAGCAAAGTATGTATATCTAATTTTTTAATTGGCATGCATGATACAAAAGCAATATAAGACTCAGATTCTATTTCTAGGAAAAACAATACCAAGACCTATATACATACACCAATAAGAAAATAAGATAATCTATAACAAAAGCTAAATTACTGGGTACATAAAACCAATTATAAAGGAAGAGACATAGTAAAACACATTTAAACCATATATTCTCTTTGTTGGAACTCTTATCATGCTTAGAAAAACAAACTTAGAAACCACATGATAAAGCAGAATTCCTTTTAATAAATTTGATTCCCATTATAGTTTAAACCACTTTATTATGTTTGAAGATAGTTATTAAGTTGTCTCTTAGACTTTTTCCTCATGCCTTTGCTCATAATTATTATGAATTATTAAGAATTATTAAGAAGAATTATTAAATTCTTAAGCATATTTGTTGTTTTCCATTGAACTCTGTCTAAGCTATCTATGTGCTGTTTCATTTGTAGGTCTCTGAATAGAACATAGAGATTCGAAATCATTATGACCAAGAACTAGAACTCACTAAATTTTTAAATAATTGCCAATTTACCTTCTCTTTTAAAGCAATGCATGTTCTGTAACTTGTTGGAAACATAAAAGAAGATCGAAAAACATTCAAATTCATTAACACAAAACTAAAATGCATATTGTTTCCCTTATCATTAAAAATAGACTTTTATACCTTTTTTATTTTAGACTAGCTATTATAAACATAACAAATAACAATCAAAACCATTATTTCAATTATTTCAACAAAATAAAGACAAGTACAATTTGAAAATTTCAAAAAACAGTAAATCTGATGAAAGTTTGGAAGCAAGCAACCAATATATTTATTGATCTCTTCATTTATATAAAACACAGCATGTTAGTGCTCCATTCATTAAGCTCAGATAGGTTGCATTATATTAAGGAATAAAGACAAATACATGTGATGATAACAATGCCTAAGGCCAATGATAAGCACCAACTAAATGATGAAGACATTAATTGCTATGAGATATTTGGAGAAAGGAATGCTCACTGTGGACTAAGGTAGATTAAGATAGGCATAATTTGAATAACTGAAGTAGTTTGGGTATGGCATATGAGCGTTGGGAAGAAATCTCAAGCATGAAGGTAGTAAAATGAAAGACATATTTTGGTAACACTGAGTTTTGGTAAATTGTATAGCAGAGTAGTAAGAAATAGTAGGAAGGCAGTTTGAAGCTAGTTATGGAGGGATGTTAAAGGGCAGGGTCAAAGAATTTCTGTTTTTATTTTGAAGATAGTGTGAGGCCATGTCACCACAGTACATATTAATTTTCAAAAGTAGAATATGGCCAGTCCCTTCTCAGAGTGGGCATGATTTTATGGTATTATTTGATGGGTCTACTTCCATTTCTCTCCAGGATCTCAGGGTCATCATCATAGCTTTGGCTATTTTGGAGTGAGAGTCTAAGTTTTTACCAGAACTGTTATGAGTCAATTACAAAATATTCACTGGAGGAAAATTTTTCTTAAATTTTAATTAATTATTCTATAGTATAACTTGAAAAGGTGACCCAATTATAATATCAGAAAACAAAAAACAAAATACAAAAAAAAATATAGACTGAATGATGTCTTCCAGTTCGGAATTCTGAAAGTCTATAATATGGCTTGAAAGTATTATGAGTGATATAATAGAACTGTGTCTTTCTGACCAAATTTGTCTCTGTTTTTTAAGAGACAGCCTAAGAGGGAATCCTTGGGAATAGAGACAGAAGTAGATTGTCCCATTTTTGCCACAAATCTTAGATTTTCCAGATTCTATAATGCCCTGTCCTCTCAGGCGTCCTTGAGAGGGAGAGAGGTGATATAAATCCCCTGGTTAAGGGTACTTCTGCTAAAAGATGCAGGAATTCCAAGTCCAGGAGATTCCCAGTCAAGAAAGTCTGCTGAGCATAGAGCTCCCGACATCCCCCAACTTTCCTGGGTGTTTGGGTGTCTTTTGCTATAGAACAGAGACAATAGAGGCAAGAGGAGACTTACCTCTGCCAGGAGAATATAAAATTTTGGGGATACATAACAGGTCACCAAATGTTGAGGGGTGAAGATACCATAAGATGGGGGTCCCCAGGCCAGAGTTGCAGGTTTTGGGAAAGAATGCAGGTTTTGCAAAAGAATTCACAATCCCAATCTTCAAGCAAGGTTTTTGGCAAAAATGAGTTTATTTCACTGAGAAACCCTTTCTCTCAGTGACTTGCTTCCTGATTAGGAAGATAGCAAATTTTGGGGTACAGAGCCCTGTTTTTTATTAGCCTTCTATGGTTTGGGACTAGGGAGAGATTAAGGCCTAATTTCCAAATCAATAAGAGGTTGTGATTGTTTCCCAGACCACAGTGATTCCCAATCAGTTGGAGGTGGGAACTTCCCATGGGAACCAGGTAGCTTTCCCAAGGAAGATTCAGGTGAGTGGAGATCATTTTTAGGAATTTCCCCAGGCCATGTGGCCCACCTCCCACAAAGATCAGGGAGACACAGTTCTATTACATCGTGAGGATTGAGACTATATCTCATTTTTTTCTTTTTATATTTTTAAGACTGTGATTCATTGCCTTTAATATGCTACATATTTAGGATCATTGAGCATAAACTGTTAGATAGAATCAGAAAGAACTTTAGAAATTATCTAGTTTTCTTATTTTAAAGATGAGGAGACGGAGGCTCAGATAAACTGATTCTCTCAAAGTCCATATAGAAAAGTAGTAGTACCAGAATTTGAATGCTACTCTTTTGACTTCAAATCTTATATTCTTTTAGCTGTACTATGCTGCTTCTAACAAAGATTGAGATTTGTGGAATGAATTGCTATAAGTCATAAATGTCAATGTATAATTAAGGTCTGTGTTCTCCACCAACCAGGAAAGTAAATCCCAGTCAACTACCTTGAAGCCCATAATTTTGGATGAAATATTAAATGCACACCAACAAAAGATTAAGGATGTGATTCTTGCTGAAAGTGTTGCACCCACTGAGCATCTGAAATATTATGATAAGTATGATTTCTTGATTAATAAACAAGCTGAACGTGATATTGATAAATATCTTGAAGAAGACCATAATTATGAGGAAACAATAGAAGAAATTCGCAAATTCCAAAAGCTAAGTGAAGAGATACAGTATACATCTAGAAAGGTAAATAATGAATTTTAAAGATAGATCTTAAATAGTAGTGAGAATTTCACTACTGCTGCTTCTAAATTTCCTTGGGACAGGAAATGTTATAATACAAATAATTGTTCCTCTACTGACAAAAGGATATGCCTCATTTACCACTCTTCCCTACTCTCCACTCACTACCCCTCAAATCAAGTAATCTAAAGAATTCATTGCTTTCTATAGAAATGTATTACAATAACTTAAGTTCTTCAAAGCATTTGAAGAACCAGAGTACTTGATGAATTGTTTCACTTATGAAAAATTACTTTGTATAAAATGCAATGTACCCGAATTTCTTAAGCTCTTTGTCAGAATTTAAAAAAAAAAAATTGCTAAACACAAAGGGATGCTCTCCAAATAGCTAGTCAAATATTTAGGGAAAAACTAATATTATTAGATAAGGGTAAATAAATATTACAAGATAACAATGAGAAATACTGATTAAAAATATAATGATACATTTCTTAGTGACTCAAATTTTCATACTGATATTCTAGGTCATTCGCTTAGGAATATTTGAACTGCATTGTGAGGAATTAATCAGGGCTTTGGCAAAGCGAGCAGATCTTATTGCTGGAAGACTTATAGCTAAAATGTTCAAGGACCATCAGGAATTAAATATAAAGTAAGTGAATGATATTATTTGCTTACAAATTGTTATTTTTTTCTATTTTAATTGGATAATTATTAAATAATCAGCTCAATTCTTCTTTATGGTAATGGAGTGAGGTTAATGGCATGGAGAATCTCAAAGACAAAATAATCAAGTTCTCATTTTGTGAGACATTTTATATTTGGATTAAAATAACACTAATATTAATTTTTGGTTTGTTTATTTTTTTTCTTCATCATGAGTCAATTAACAATGTGAAGAGTTGGCCAGAGGTTTTGGGTTTTAGGAAAATCTTGTAAGGGATTCAGAGTTTTTGCAGCTAACAAGACTATATCAGCCATACATAGTTAGTATTAATAATAAGAGAGTCTCAAATCTGGTGGTGTACTACAATCACCTTTTATTTATTTATTAAAAATAGAATTTTATTTTTTCCCAGTTACATGTCAAGAGCATTTTTGGTATTCAGTTTTACAAGATTTTGAGTTGCAAATTTTTACCCTCTCTTTTTTCTCTCCTCTCTAGGCAGTTTGATGTAGCTTATATATGCACTATGATACAAAACACATTAGTCACAGTTGTAAAAGAAGAAACAGATCATAAGGGAAAAAAACCAACAAAGTAGAAAAAAGATTATTTGATCTTCATTCAGGATCTATTAGTTCTTCATTTCCATTTGGATAGTATTTTCCCTCTTGAGTCCTTTGTGCTTATCTTGGATTTTTGTGTGACTGAGAAGAGCTAAATCATTCATATTTGATCATCACATAATTTTGCTGATACTGTGCACAATGTTTTTCCTAGTTCTGTTCATTTCATTTTGTATCAGTTCATACAAGTCTTTCCAGGTTTTTCTGAAATCTGCTTGTTCCTCATTTCTTATTGTACAATAGTATTCCATTATATTCACATACCTTAGCTTATCTAGTCACTCCCTAGTTGATAGGGAGTTTTCTCAATTTCCAATATTTTGCCAACACAAAAAAGATGGCTATAAATATTTTTCCCATATAAGTCCTTTCCCCTCTTTTGTGATCTGTTTGGGATACAAGGGATATGTACAGTTTGGTTGTCTTTTGAATGTAGTTCCAAATTGCTCTTCAGAATAATTGGATCAGTTCATAGCTCCACCAACAATTGCATCAGTATCCCAGTTTTCCCACATCCTCTCTAACACTTATCACTTTATATAAAAAAATTGGGGGTCATATTAATCAATTTGATAGGTGAGGTAGTATCTCAAAGTTGTTTTACTTTTCATTTCTCTACTTAGAAGTGATTAAGTACTTCATATATCTATAGATGGCTTTGATTTCTTTTTTGAAAACTGCCT